>NC_137913.1:18854828-18889317 GCF_963457725.1 Sprattus sprattus | reverse complement strand
TACTGGGCCCGTCCAGCGCTGGAGCCTCCCTTTGAAAGGCGAGCCCATAGCCACCTCGGTGTGGTTTCCACCAAAAGAGTCGAAGAGAAACAGAGCGAGCCACTGGGCCCTGTTATTTCAACTGCATTTGGATTATTCCTTTTCAAAGAAAGTCTTGATTTAATTTCTTTCCCTTTCTCTCTCTCCCACTCTTTCTCTTGCTCTCTCTCTCTCTCTCCCTCCATTATAGGGCTGTTGTTGTTGTTGTGTGAATCATGTGAACGCACAGCTGACTGCTGGGGCGGTTGGGGAATCTGATGTGCCATGTTAGCTCTGGATGCAGAGGCTGTGAGCCCTGTGTGTGTGTTTGATGAGCGTGAGCGCATCCGCCTCATGTGGCCGTGGGAATCTGAACGCGGGCGGCACCCACCCTGCCGAGACCGGGGCTACCGCGCGTGTAACCACCTACCTGGAATCGCACAACAGGCCGCACTGTGTCGGATTGCAAGTGCATAATCGGCAACCCTGGGGACGCAGTAATGTGTTAAACGATCCGTCTACAGCCTCGCTAAAAAGCAGAAGAGTGTGAGAGAGAAAAGGGAATGTATGTGTGCCTACGTGGATGTGCTAAAGCAGCTTTCTCAAACTTCTTTACCCTGAGGCCCAATCATGTCAGACTTTGGGGTTATAAGGCCCACTCACACAGTAAGGACTGGTAGATAGATAGATATATAGATATATAGATATAGATACTGTAGATAGATAGATAGATAGATATACAGGTAGAAAGATAGAAAGATAGATATGATAGATATACAGGTAGATAGATATACAGGTAGAAAGATAGAAAGATAGATATGATAGATATACAGGTAGATAGATAGGGATAGACAGATAGATAGATAGATAGATAGATAGATAGATAGATACTATTATTATTATTATAGACCTATGTCCCCATTATTAAAGATGTCCTTCGATGACCATATGCAGCAATAGGCCTACAATGGCAGCAGTAGTTTTACCCCATGAACTTGCATTGGTAATGAGAAAATATTTACATGTTTTTTATTACATTTTATTTAAACAACCACATTTTATATCAGAATATCAGAAAGCACAACATCAGCCTTTGTGTAGTAAACAGCAGAGTAGATGTATCTATAGATTAGTGCTGTGTGGAGATTGATTTTTAAACTGATAGAATAATATTGAGTCTTAATGGTTCTGGTCTGTGATGCAAATAAATATTTAAATTTGATTAAATACAAGGCTCAGTGCTAGTACAGGGAGTTGTCCACTCGCTTAAAGCAGTTTTTTTTATTGCGGAGCCCGCTGAAGGAATATTTTTTCAAATTATTAAAAATTGCTTCTTTTTCGCCTACTAACAAGAGTGGTCTATTTCTCACGTAGACAAAAACAAATTGAGCGCTCATGGTAAACTAATGAAGAAGGGAGACGGTTCCTTTGTGTCTTACTACCACTACACCCCTACTCCCGATGTAATGCCTCTATGTTTGAAGACACCTCATTATGAAGTATATTTACTGATCGCCAAACATTTGTTTTTAGCAGCACTGGTCCACGGCCCACAGTTTAACAAGCACTGTGCATGTACATGAATGTGGTAGAATTAGTACTGACCAAACATGACCAAAAGATTGCAAAAAAAGCCATAATTTGCTGACATCATGGCTGGACACAATACCTAAAGGCATATATTTTTCCAGGTCCACCCCACAACACACCCACACCCCCACACCCTCCAAAAAACAACCTCTACATTTTGATGAAATTAGATTTTAAATCCATTTGGGCCCAAAGAGAGAATCATTGGTTTTCCCCTCCTTCTCTGCTCAAGTCTCTGTCATAACATGAGAGGGGTCTCTGATGGTAATGGGTTTTCGTGTAGGTGAGACAGCCACAGCGCTGGGGCCTGGAGATTGGCTCTGTCTCTCTTGACTCTGAAGAGCTGACCTCCCTGTGATGGCCCGAGGCTTATTTCCCCCCCTGAATTTCCACTGCGCAACTCTGTCCTCACACCATGCTCAACCCCTAGACTTTAAAAAATACATCCACCTTAAAAAAAAAGAAAAAGAGAATAACAATCGTCATCCTGCTGGGAGCAGATAACATTATTCTGCATCCCTCATACAAAACACACAATGAAAATTTCTCCACAAATCCACATTTTTATTCTGCGCCATTTGAATAATGACCTTTTCGAGCTTCATTACAGTCAATAAAGTGATATACTTCCCTGGGCGCCATCGTCAAGCATTGCAGACCTTGAGGGGTAAATCCGGGCCGTTGAGTTGAGCAAGACAATGGAGAGGTGTGTGTAAATAATTGATGTGTTTATGCGGTATCGCTGCCCTACATAGGCCCAGAACAGTGACAAAATGAGTGCCAACTATTAGCGCCTGGCAGCGAGGCTGTGGGCTGAGACCAGACACCGCAGGAGGCAGGAGGGGGGAAAGGTGAGGACACAAGAGGCTTGTACATTCACCATGAACTGCTGGGAGCTTCAGAGTCACTCAGGGCTTGTCAATCTGTGAAGATAGCCACCCGTGTGTTCTGGCTCTGGGAGAATATGATATATGGTGCACAGAGAGGGAATAAAAACGAACCTAACCTAACTAACCTTATGCATGCCTTTAATCTGTGTCTTTAGAGTTAGGTCCTCTCCATCATCTAAAAGTAGGTTTCAACTGGAGTTGTAGTTGAAAATATATATTTTTGTCATCACATCAATATACATTTAGTGAGTGGTGTACAGTTTTTATAGGCTTGTAGTTTGGAGCAAATATGTGTTTACAATCTGTTACTGAGAGAATATGTGTGTGATTGATTTGACTTTGTTAACTGGGCAGTCATGGGAAGTTGGGTAGCATTTGGGTAGCTGTTTGTGCACTGTTTGTGCACTTGGGAGACTGCAATGTACATACATAAGTTGTATACTTCCAGAAAGAGAAGAAAACTTCATGGAGTTCACATTGGCTGGTTCATGCACATAAGCTATCTGCCCCCAATCACCATTTTGGCTCATCTCATCTGTAACAGGAATTGGAAGCTATTTGGGAACAAATGAAGGTCACTTTTTCACCAGTCACAGCATTGTACAAGTTGCCCGTGCATCCGAACAACAATCAAACTTCCCAGCCGAGCTTTCCTCTGGATCGCTGACTGAGCCAATTTCTCTCCTCCTTTCCGCATCTCTATTACTCTCCCTCTCTGCCTTTATCTCCTTCTGTAACCCAACTCTCCTTCTCTCTTTTCTCTCTCTTTTCCTTACAGTTCTTACAATGGCTGGCTTGGATAGACAAAGCACAGCTGTCCGCTTTGCCCCCCTATGGGATGCTCAACCCCCCTCACACACACCCCACCCCCCCCAACATCTGCTGCATCCACTCACTTGCATCCGGGGCTCGGACAGGCGTGGGTCAATCCAATCTCAATGCAAATTATAATGACTTCCTGTCGCTCAGCCCCACCGCCCGTCTCACCACAGCAGCAGCAGCAGGAGTCTCGGCTCAATGGCCCTCTGTTCTCCACACACTGTTGTCCCGCTCGCCCACCCCAGTGAGCCCACCACTCTTTTGGGTCATTTTGATTGGCTGTTGAGCTCAAATATAAACGACAATTTCTGTGAAATTTCAAATCGAGTCGCGTACTGTATCTTTACATATTTTCAATATACTCTGTACCTATCTATAAATATAAAATGTATGTCTAAATACACAGCTGCCGTTTGTCTGTGGAGATAATCACCCCTAGTCATTTGAGTCATAGCTCAGCACAGCGGGGGATTTTACAGGGAGCCTCTCATTACAATAGCACTTCTTTAATCACTTCTCCATGCGGCCGTCTGTATCAGATACTGAAGCGACTCTCCAGACAGGGTCTGAAATCACTGAAGGACCTGGGCTGGCTTGTGGCTAACATGCACACACACATACACACACACACATACACACACACACACACACACACACACAAACACACACACACACATGCAGAGTATGTCCTTCTCAGACACAAACACTCTGTCTCTTCCTCTCTCATGGGTGCTCTGTGTGACAAAAAAACACACACATTCATTTTCTCTCTTTCCAATATTTTACACATGCACTCACACGCGCTCACACACTCACAGAGAGCCCTCCTGCCTTGCATCTCTACTCCTCTCATCTTGGCCTTGAGGGAAAAGGAGGACATGATGTCATATTCGTCTCAACATGTGCCTGTCTGAAAATAGCCGCGGGGGCTTCTGAGTTACAGCGGTGCGAATTGACTATAAGTGAAATCCAGTGAGCCGTCCCGCGACTGGAAGACACAGAAGAAGAGGCCCAGGATCCCACATCATCACATACGGTTAATGTCATTCTGCACGGCTCTAGCTCCACAATGTGTAACACAATGCAGCTGTTGCTTACTGTAATGCACTGTGCTGGTGAGGGCACTGAGACAATACATCAGGACCCCTGTGGGCCCAGCCAGCCCAGCTGCATTTATGGCACTGAGTCAGCATGTGTGTCTGTCTGTGTGTGCGCTCGTGTGTGCCTTTGTGAGAGTGTGTGTGTGTGTGGGTTGGTGTGTGTGTATGTGTGAGTGTGTGTGTGTGTAGGTGTGCGTGAACTAGAGAGAGAGGAGGTCTTTCAAAGGGTGTGTGGGTCTTTTGTGTGCTCGTGCCTGTGTGTGTGTGTGTGTGTGTGTGTGTGTGTGTGTGTGTGTGTGTGTGTGTGTGTGTGTGTGTGTGTGTGCCTGACTATGTGTGTGTGAATTAATGTGTCTGGCTATAATGTAATTGAATGGGCAACACACTTTGCCTCTGGGATGTTGTCCAGAGGTATGGCACTGGTGGTTGGCACTAGGCGAGGGCCGGGTGGGGTGGATTGGGGTGTGGGTATAGGCAGCGGGCAGTGTGGGAGATGGTGGGGGGGCGGGGGCTTTACTGGTCTAGAAGGTGTGGGTGGCCTCGAGGGTGTGGGAGAGGGCAGACACCGTAGCCCGGCTAGGCCTTTAGCATTGATGCCGAAGGAGACGATTGGCAGTTGTTGGGTTGAGGAGGGGAGGCGTGGGGATGAAAGGGGGATGTTTACTCCAGGAGTGGAGGATTTAGAGGTGTTGAGGATGAATGAACGCCTGTTTGTATAATCCCCCCCTACCATCCTGACAATGTGTGATGTGCGAAAAGTTTTTGGCAGGGTACCGTCAGCCCCCAACCCCTTTCCCATCCCCTCTCCTCCGGCCAGCCTTGCCTTTGAACCGGCGAGGCAGAGGAGGCGAGAGGCCTCGGCGTAGCTGCTGTGTGTCCTACAAGCGGCTAGAGCGCAGAGAAAAGGATTAAAAAATAGGAAAGTAGGTTGGGAGGAAAAAAGGACTGAATTAGAACAGGACCCTGGAGAAGGAGATCAAGAAGAGAAGAGGTGGGAGGGAGAGGCAGAGAGGGATGGGAAAGAAAGAAAGAGAGGGAGAGAGAAAGAGAGAGAGAGAAAGAAAGAAAGAGAGAGGAAAAGGAGGACTGAAATAGAGACAGGAAAGACATTTCGATGGAAGAGACAGAAAATGGAGGGCTGGAAAACAGATGGAAGAGAGGAGAGAAGGAGACAGAGAAGGGTAGTGTGGAGAGAGGATGAGGCAGGGTGCACAGAGACATAAGGAGAGGCAGTCACCCTGTGCCACTCTGACAGAGAGATATACAGATGCAAGTGAGTAATAGCTTGTGTTGTGTGTGTGTGTGTGTGTGTGTGTGTGTGTGTGTGTGTGTGTGTGTGTGTGACCGTGTGTGTGTGCGCGCGTGTGTGTGTGTGTGTGTGTGTGTGTGTGTGTTTGTGACCGTGTCTGTGTGTGTGTGTGTGTGTGTGTGTGTGTGACAGCGTGACACTGCAGCAGTGATGGTCTGATCATAGTCATTTTTCATTGGTCGTGAGTGCTCACTCACTCCTATTAACTAGGAGGTAATGACAAGGTCGAGGTGAAGTGCATTTGTAGCGAGCATGGAGACAGCAGGCCCATAGTTACGAAAAAGAGCTAGTCTCACGCACTCCAAGAAGGAGATTAAATGCTGACCTAAAATCAAGCTGCACTGGATAAGACATTTAATGGGTCTTAATTGAGACCTTTTCTGCTAGGCCGAAAGTCATTGAAACTGCCATTGCTGCAGCAAATAGCTGCAATCCTTTCAAAAAAGAAAAAGTAAATTAGATTTCTATATGGGGCTCTGGGTTTTGAAACCATGGAATGGTCTAGAAAAATTATCATTTAGCAAGAAGAAGGAAACATTGAAGGACTGACAATTTCTACAAGATAATACAGAAATGGGGTTTCGCGCAACCTGAAAAGTTCAGCTTCAAGAAATTCTGCCATATTCCGATGGCCATACGCACTTAAAATTTTTCCCGATGGTTCTGCACAGAACTGTCTTTATTAAGTAAGTAAGGAGCCTGGCTGGTGCCTCTGTGGGGTCAGCGACTGATGAGCGTCACCCTTGCTGGTCATCCCTGACTCAGTGGATCAATGAGCATCTTTGTTGTGGACCAGGGGCCCCCGTGTGATGGCCCAGGGCACGGAGATGATATCCAGAACGCAGGAGGTGACGTAACTCTCATCAGGCTCCCTGCGAGAAGAGGGATGAGCTCAGTCTTGTGACCGCTATAAGAGAGCAAGGGAGTGGTCAAGGGGTTACATGGGGAGAACAAGAGCTCAAAGCTCTGCGTGTTGTTTTGGAGCTGGGCAGAGTGAAGGATGCCGTGTCTGTGCGACACCAGGAGGCTGTCCTCAGGTGGTTCCGCCGAAGCTCGTGACCTTTCACCTTGCGGGGCGGAAATGAGAATGCTCGCACTCAGAACATTTACCGCTCGCAGCCATCAAGTGCACTTAACAAGCACTTAGAATTGCCAAATGACTAACTCTCTATCTTTCATACACACTCACACACACACTCACTTAATCAATAGTGAGTCAGAGAGTCAGTTCTGGTCACTACAGCCAGGAAAGAACATCTTGTCAGGCTCTCTCACATTATTCCAGTAAGAATTGAACATCTATTTGTTTTTCTTTCGCAATGTTTTCACATATTCAGTATTTTGGTAGGTTGAGCCATATCAAGCAGGTCAAGTTACTACTCTGTCCAACCATTGAATCACTGACTCCATTCAGTACTTCAGTTGTGACCAAACAACTCCTAAACTGTGCTTTTGTATTTACAGTGTCACTGTGGGGGGTGGGGTGGGGGGATATAGTGCTGTGTCTGGGACGGGGGTGCCCGGTGTCTAGTGCCTCTGCCACTGCTGTGAGCCAGCATGGGCTAACCAGGCGCATTTACTGATCACAGGATTAAAGTGGCCACCGAGAGGCAAGGACAGCCGGCGCGTCAGCGAATGATTAGACTCCGCTAAGCCAATTGAGGAAGTGGGACCACAGCCAGACAGCGAAAGAGAGACAGGGGGACAGATGGGCCCGAGACAGATGAGAGGAAAAAGAGAGAGAGAGAGAGATGACACAGAGAGTAAGAGATGAGAGAGAAAGAGAGGGAGAGAGATGAGACAGAGAGAGACCAGAAGAGAAAGATCAAGAAAAGAGGGAGATGAGGAAAGAGCATAAGGGAGGGGTCAAGCAGTGGGAGAGAGAGAGAGGGAGAGAAGAAGGCAGGGAGAGAGATGACAGTGAACATGAGGAAGGGCAAGATGAGAGGGGGGGGGGGGGTGCAGAAGCAGGGATAACAGAAGGGACAATTAAAGGAGGGCCAAGACATCAGAAGACAGGAGCAGAGAGACAGGAGGTAGGAGAGAGGGAGCGAGAAAGAGAGGGAGATAAAGGTAGTGTCTAGTAATGGGAGAAAATAAAAAATGATAGGAGGACAGAGAATGGAAGGGGTAGAGGGAAGAGCAGGAGAGTGAGAGAGCGATAGAGTGAACGAGAGAATGCGAGAGAATGCGAGAGAATGCGAGAGAACGGGAGAGCGAGCTGCAGCCATATTTTATGTTAACTAGTGGCAGTGGCCTGCTCCAGCAGCCAGCAATCGCGGCAGAGAATAGCTCATACACGTGCCGCAGTGGAGGGAGGGACACTTTCCATTACGGTAAGGACAAACTCAGTGGAGCTCACAACCCTCTTTCCCATCAGAGCCAGAAAAGACCATTGAAAAGTTGCCTTTGAAGGCACTGCACAATCTCCACTAAACGTCCCACTGCTGGCTTTAGAGAAGACTCAAAAGGATGATCCTCCCTTGATAGGGGTTGTCATTCTTTTTAGATTGCTTTAGCAGACTATAAATATGAGCTGTCATTCTTCATACTGTGCTTCGTATGGAATGGAGTCCTCAATTCACCCCCTGATCATACCTTATAAAAAGAGAGCCAACAAAAATTTGAAATGCCAAAGCACTTCCCCATAAATTACAAAGAAGTTTATAATTTTTAATGGTCATTTTTTATGGTCTTCACAATTCTGACTTTTCTGCAGTTTTTATAGTATTAAAGATCTGTGCTCTTTTCAACTGTAGAGAAGGGGTTGGGGGGGGGGGGGGGGGTTGGGGGGTGTAGGTCTGTGTAGCATGACTTACTTACAGAACAAGATGAATGAGACAAAGGAATTGACCTCAACACAGGGACACATTCACAAGCAGGTCCTTTATTGGCGTCACAGTCATTTTTCTGTCTTAGCTGGCCAGCAACAGACAGACGGTGCCATTTCGAAAAGGTTATTGGAGTCTGCGAGGCAGTTTCCTTGTGTGATAGAACAAACAAATGAACACACACAGTTTCAGTCACTCAGACACACACAGTCACAGTCTTAGATACACACACACACACACAGGCTCAATCACACACACAGGCTCAATCACACACATACACACCAGCTCAATCACACACACACACACACACACACACAGGCTCAATCACACACATACTCACCAGCTCAATCACACACACACACACACACACAGGCTCAATCACACACATACACACCAGCTCAATCACACACACACACACACACACACACAGGCTCAATCACACACATACTCACCAGCACACACACTGTGGCCTGTTATTCCTTTATGGGTTAAGAACGCCTGGTCCTTCGACAGTGCATGCAAAGTGACCTGGCACTGCAAAGTACAGTGCTCTCTCTCGCTCTTTCTCCCTCTCTCTCCCCCCTCTCTCTCTCTCTGTCTATCTCTCTCTCTCTCACTCACAGGAAACTCCCAGTATTGTTCCCTAATGGACAGATGATTACACTGACCTTCTCCTCAACCAGCATGAAAACAGAGGGGGCAGCGGCAGCACCAGAACGGATGGCGGAAGGCGGTGGTGGGTGGTGACGCTGATGGGAGGATGAACAGCAGAGAAAAAGGAAATCAACGATCGAATAAGATGGCGGAAAAGGAAGACACAAAGGAAGTGAAAAAGAGAAAATAAGCAAAGTGGTAATGGGGCACGGGGGGGGGGGGGGGGGGGGGCTGCTGCAGATAATACCTATAAGAGGAAAACATATTGAGTTATAAAACACACAGCAAAGATGAGAGAGAAACGGCTATAGTTATCTGGGATGGGGAAATGAATACATAAATCAAACAGATAGCAAATAGAAGTAGATGAGGAGAGGTAGTGAATTTTTCTAATAGGAGTTATCAATGCGTCTGAGGAAGCAAATGCCACACACACACACTTTGCTTCCTCTCTCTCTTTCTCCCTCCCTCTCTCTCTCTCTCTCACACACACACACACACACACACATAGACATACACACACATCAGACACCTGGGGCCTGAAAGAGAGAATAATGAGAGCTGAACATCACTGCTGACGTCTGAACTCTCATCACAAGGACTAAGAGGAACAAAATGCCTGAAATTATAGCCCATGATAGGAGATGGCTAGCAAACCCACCGGAAATAGAGCATGGTTTGTGATCACGCATCAGGTGCTTATTTATTTTGTGAGAGGCTGGAAGGGCTTTCATCTTCTTTCTGTGGAAATAAGTGTTTTTTTTTGTGGAATACTGAAAGATATAGGTCGCGAAAAAGTTTCCAGAGATTGAGTGACTCGACAGCAGTTTTGATGTTCTCATGCCCCAACAAATCACATTCAGACACACCAGCTGTTCCAATGCTACAATTACTGTGCGACAGAATGAATCCCCTTATGGAAGATGTTGTCAATTATGCAGAGAATCAACAAAACTTTATTACTGTAAAAGTGATAAAGTGTTTCTGTGTGTGTGTGTGTGTATGTGTGTGTGCGTGTGTGTGTGTATATATATGAGAGAGAGAGAGAGAGAGAGAGAGAGAGAGAGAGAGAGAGAGAGAGAGAAGAAAGGCAAAGAAAGGAAAAAAGGGTATGGAAGAGCAGAGGGAAATCAAACACTAGCCCACAGTGGATATGCTGACTGGCAGAAAAAGGACTGCCAAGACGCAGAGAAAGAGGGAGGAGACAAGAAAAAGGGAGAGAAAGAGAAAGAAGGAGCTAGACTGGGAGAAAAGGAGTTCTAAGAGAGTAAATATGACTCCCTCCGACATAACTTATCCCGAACATTGCCTCAAACAGCCGTGGCATAGAGGTTGGGCCAGGCGAAGAGATTGAGGGAGAGAGAGAGCGAAAGGATGAAGGGCTATTATACATTTTTCATTACGTTTCCAGGCGCAAAGCCACTTCAAAGACTTGCAGAGGGGGAGAGAGAGAGAGAGAAGAGTAGGCACAGGATGTTCTAATTAACTTCACAGTCATCTGTTGCCACCACCCCCCACCCGCGTTCTATGCACTTCTTTGCCCTCTGTGCGTGTGTGTGTGTCTGATGGTTTGTGTGTATGTTAGTATAGACATGTGCTGTGTGTATGTGTGCACATAGGGCAAGTGTGTACGTCACACCCACTGCCCGTGCCTTGTAAATCAATCACCCATGCTTGAGCGAGGGGAGGCCACTGTAGAGAGAGAGAGAGAGAGAGAGAGAGAGAGAGAGCTCATCTTCACCACATCAGGCAGCCAACCACCAACAAAGGAGAATTAACCAAGTGAGTGAGAGAGGGAGAGTTCTTAGATGAAGTAAAGGAATGAGAATGATGACAACTTTTGGAGATAGTTATGGGGGAAGAGAGAGAGAAAAGAGTGGGGGGATGATGAAAGGAAAGGCAGAAGAGAGAGAGAGAGAGGGAAAGACAGAGGAAAAACCACCCAGGCTTGGGGAGTGTCTAAAAGAAAGGAAGCCTGAGGTTCTACCACTCCCCGGGAAGAGGTTAAAAAAACTCACTCTTCTGTTCCCCACCCTCTCTCTCTCTCTCTCTCTCTCTCTCTCTGGCTTCCTCTACTCTACTCACTTTTCTTCCCTCCGCCCATTTTCCCAGACTCACTCCATCTCTCAACGTGGCTATTCCTGCTCACAGTGAGTCAACAGGAAGTTGCGAGCGATCCTTGCGTTACACGCATGCCCAACAGAGCTAGTCATCCCACTGACATTGCTTCTCAATGACCAGTCACTCTCCCGCCTGGAGTCAAGCCGCTGTGCTTCAGCTCTGCTTTGTTTTAGGGTTTAAAGCAAGTCCATGACCAGCTAAAAAACCCTTTGCTAATGACTCACACTGATTCAGAAAAAGAGAGAATGTGATCACATGACAAGGCATAAGGGAAATGTGATCCTGGCTATTATTGCTATGCAGCGTTTCAACACATGGCAAGGTTCAATGGCCAACTCCATTCTAAAAGATCCATGCCAAAAGATCCCTTCAAATGGCACCAGGGCCGAGTCATCCCAGCTGGGATTACAGTAGAATGGGCAGAAGAATAGCAGCACAGACAATAACACAACAGACAATCACATTTCCAGGAACGGTTTTCTGACAAATACTACTAAACTAAACTCTGTATTTATTACATAATGTATTACAGAGTTAAGGGGTTTAGTTGTTTTATTATTATTTATTTTAATGTCTTGTTGTTCCAGGAGAACATACCAACAGATTAAGACAATGTGAAGTTCATGGCTATGGCACACTACGTGAGTCTTCCTGGAGGGAAGGCTATAGGTTTGGGCTGGGTTGTAATTTCCCTGACTGGCACAGCTGTGTAAGCTTCAAACTAATGTCACATCCATAGATACAAAGGAAGCTGCAGATGGAGCTGGGTGAGTCACAAACTAGCACAGGATAGGGGCTGATCCAAAAACACAAGCATAAACCCCAGTCTTTTTACACTAATAAGTTTAGCTGATTTAACAACCACTAGGCAACATGTATTAAAAGCATCATTCAGATGGAGGCAGCACTGGAAAAAGATAACAGCCCAGTAAATCAGGTGTATAGTAGAAAAGGCCCCCAGAATCCCATGTGGCATGAGAGTGTGAGTGTGTGTGAATTGTTATTGCAAAATATATGGCATACATGGCTGCACCTGCTGTTCTGTTCTGTTCTGTTCTGTGCTGCTCCCTGAATAAACTTCCTCCACACTTTCCTACCTCCTCAGCTTTACCTGCATCCTCAATCTCAATCATCAATACATTTTCAAGTAGAGTAGACACACACAAATATCTCAAAGCTTTAAGGCCCCACAGTCGTGCAATGACAGGGTGACCACCGCCATGACTGTCAAAAACGGGGGTTGGCGTGTCTATGTGCGAGTGTTTGTGTGCCACTTCATAACCCTTTCCCCTTTTGAGGTGTCATCTATGTCTGCAACACAGTTTGCTGAACGCATGATATTCATCATTGCAACTTATAGGCATTGGTCGCTGTTTCATGCGCAAAAAGGGCCAGACAGATTCTAGAAAATCGGACTGTAAGTCCAAAATCCGTACATATGCCCACCCTATGCAGTGGCGATTCAAAAAAAACGTTACTTAAATTGGCTAATGTGAAAGTTTACTTAAGACTGTACCAGCTAGCTCAGTCTACCTGGAACAGCCGAATACTAGCACTAGCTATTTGCTTGAGTAATGAGCTAGCACTTCATTTTCGGAAGATAACTCTATACTTAAACAGTTGGAACTACAGCATAGAACATTCTATTATTCACAGTGTGATGCTACATCATACCGGCTCGACCGCTGTCATCCTTTGGACTTATAGGCATCCACTCACTTCTGGGCTGTAGAGTCTCCGTTGACAGAACGATACAATACATTAAAATAGTCACAGACCAGCGCTGCAAATTGCAGTGCGGGCATCTAGCCCAAGCCTTGACAAGCCCTCAGGGAATTTATTCTAACTTCCAGATGGCTAGTCTGTGCTTGATTCAGCTACAATTAAACTCAAACACAAACAGGTGAGTTTAGCCAGCTGGACACCGTTGCATATAAAAACAATGATTCAAAATGTAAACTCCAACTTGGAAGATATAGTCTAAATGCATCTCCACAAGCAGGTTTAGCTTGCTATACTGTTACATAGCAACAGAGATAGGACTGCTTGGTTTCAAAGTACAATAAACCATTGAAGAAATTTCTTTCAGACTCAGTTGAAATCAGATCTGTAGCACTTTAGGATTTGTTCTAGGTTTATTTGTTGAGGATCAGAGGTCTACTCTATTGTATAATTATCCAAATTATAGAATAATGTACACTGATTCATCAATGTATTATGCTCTCTCAGTTTTATTTTCAAAAAGAAGAAAACTTGTTGTAAATTTAAAGGAATTCATAGTAGTCTGCTCACTACAAAGTATTCAACCACATATCATGTAATGACACTGGAAATTACTATCATGTTGACCATACATTTCGGCTAGACAAAGCAACAGTTGGGTTGTCCGTTCTGGGATCTATATTTATAAAAATGTTGGCATTCTAAATAAACTACAACCTACTGGTTTTCTTTTACTTCACATGCAGTATACATGCAGTATGTAGCAATATATAACTTCTGCTGGATGAGGCCTACCTGCCACACAGTCATCTGTTGAATCCATCTCACTGTGATTATTATTATTATTTTTTTACAGTGCTGTTTAATTTTGACATTCACAAAGATGTTCACAAAATGCCATTTCATAACCCTCAGGAAGTGACTGATGACAGCAACAGGTAATGACAGGCATGGAAGACATTTCATGACACTTCTGGTGTACCTCTTATTCACTGCTAGTTTGTTTCGCTCGCTAATTTGCACACAGAATCCACCACTCTGGAGACCGTATTTAAAAAGTTCTGGAATCAGGTTCCTCACCCGCCGGGTTCGTGTGGACGGAAGGCAGATCCGACAAAAACATGTTCCGTATTCAGGCAATCCAGGTTCCGTGTGGAAGGGCCCTAAGTCTTCAAAGAAATCTTTTCTGTTGATGTCTTGCTTTAAGCCCAAGTGTTGCCTTTGTCATAGCCTAACTTTGCCTCAGATGAAATGTAAAGACAACAAGGAAGAGGGTAGATTTGTTTTACCTTTGGTCGGGTAACATCGAGGATTCTGTTTATTACTAGTTAGTGATTTGTTAACTTACAAATGTTGTGGTGACTAGTTTTGCTATGCTATGCTATGCTGATAGGTTAGGTTAAGTAGTTCATCAGCTCTTCAACTTATGTGATGATTGGTAGGCTACACACACACAAGTTAGACTAAACAACCCAGACTCAGAACGTTTTTATATACGTATCTCTGTTAATTGTCATTCGCCTTTTATTAATACAATCACAAAAAGGTGTGATTGGTCTATTATTTTACAGATACAAGTAGACTCTCTATAGTCGGCACAGCAAATATCAGCAATCAGACCAGTAGGCCTATGACTATTAATGTTAGATGTATTTAGCAGTCAGCTACTGTATATTTGATCAAATCCGGTCATTTAATTCATGTGATCCCATTAAAGTTTCAAACAACTACTCTGCTGCTTAACTTTTATAGTGAATAACGTGTATGATGTTTTCCATTGGCTAAATAGGCTCGTGGTTCAATAGCTTAAAAGCTCTAATGGGGCTTATGTAGCAGACCTTTTTTTATATTCAGAGCGCATTCTGTGCTTATTTATTATAATACATTTATTACAAAACCATGTAACACCATAGTGTCTTTCTTCCATAAAAAACACAAACACATTAGTATTTTGTCCACAAAATATTGAGGAGAGCACATTCTTTCGTGCACAGAAAACAAAACGGATTATTTGTATTGTGCACTGAATTGACTGGAGCGCTTCTCACTTTTAAACTTACTTTTAAAGACAAAAGTAATTCTGTCCACGTAACAGATATCCAAGGCCATCAAATTTCCATGATGTCCACATAACAGTTATGATATATTAAAGAAAGTATGATGTCTTTGGTCCAATACATTGTGTGAGTCAGCAATTCTGTCCATGAAAGCAAAGGCTGCTAGCAGAGGCATAGACATCAGTGTTTAGCTAAAGTACGAAGGGAATTATGTCTATAGATTATATTACTGAAGGAATGATGTGCCTGAAAGGACTTTTGTCCATACTTTCTGTGAACAGCAGGTTACAAAATGCATTATGTCCATGAGAACAAAGGCTGCTTGCACTTTCGTAGATATCAGTATTTTACCACATAAGTAACCTACCTAAGACTATAGGTTATAATACCTAAGGTTATAATATTATCATTATAATAAATCCAATTGTATTGTTCCTGTTGGCTTTGAAGAAAGTGTGTCATTCTAACACTTAAGTAGTCAAACCACATGAAGTTTCTGAATGATTAAATCCCCTATGTGTAGCCAACATGTATATGTTTACAAGGTACAGAGCTTCAAAATCTTGGTCGGAATGTTTTAATGAGTTTTCTTTTTTTTTCTTTTACGATCTCTCAGCACCTCTGAAAAAAGGTTTTTGAAAAGTGTATGTTTACAGTTGATTCAAACAAAAAAGTAGATTAATAACATGACAATGACTGCTCTCATATTATTGGTGCTGAGTTTGTGCTGAACATGTGCTGCATTGGAAGCACTTTTGGATCAGTCATATTTAGATATTTTGAAATATATAAAAATGTCAAGGTACATCACAAAAGTGTCTGATAGCCGGACTCCAGAGGGTTTACAACTTTGCATAATTATTTTGTTAATTAAATACCATGAGCTATCTCAAACGTGGGTCGGTTGAGCGCAAAGCTCCCTGAAGCCACACGATAGCTTTAGTTCATGTGCAACAGACTGTGTGTTGATGGTTGATGAAATTAGGGCCCTTGAAGCCTTACTACACCATTTCAGTCCCCTTTGTTGTGGAAAGCAATGAAAAAATTAGCAGAATGTCACAAATGCATTTTCCAAGGGAGAGGATATCATCATGTCATGTTTAGTAAGTCTGACTTACTTACCATTTTTTTTTCAGCTTTCCTTACTCTCAACAAGTGTTTGTGATGTGAGCTTGGAGTTCATCCAGTCACTCTCAGTATTATTAGGATTGATGTTTGTTATTTACCCTCCAAGATTAATCAATGCCATTTTAAGTTACACAGTGATTATTCCAGACTAGGGACGCAATATTACTCATTTCCATAGAACAGATTTAAATGAGCCTTGTAAAACATTTTACACCAGTGTTATAAAATGCAAGTTCTCCCCTAACTTGGTATGAAGATACATGAGGTGAAGTCAGATGTGTTCAGAAGAATAGACCTAGTTTAAGAGAGATATGAGTCTTAGGCTACATTCACACAGTAAGCCTTGGTGCAAAATTCTGATTCATGGCACAGATATGATTTTTTTGTTTGGCTGTACACATTTTTAAAATGTGGACAATATCCGACTCCAGTGCCGACTCCAGTGCTTGGTTACAGTCCTGAACCGACCCGTATTTGCAAAAGAACACTAACAGAGATGTCACACACAGCATGCTGTTGTGCGGAAGTAAACATAGAGGCTACTAAGTCAGTGTTTACAGGTTTCATTCAGTAAGCTGATGTGCAGTGGAGAAGTAATGTCAATTGAGAGTGATGTAAAAGTTGCATGACTACGCATGAGCTTGCATTGCAAAAATATCAGACCTGTATCTGATTAAGACCACAAATGGAAGTGGTCCAAATTAGAATAAAAAATATCTGATTGCATGTGATTTGTGCTGTTAATACTGTTGTGAAAAAAAACAGATGTCACTTATAAACAATATATAAATATATAATTTAGGCCACTTTCACTCCCTGCAGTCTTAATGAAGCCTTCTAAACTAAATATGTTTAAAAAGTAATGGAAGGAAAACTAATGCATTGACCCGGAACACACACACAAGCCAATTTTTGCTTGTTACTGAGATGAATCATCCTGTTTGTCCCTGTTGAAGACCACGCTTGGCCTTGCCAAATCGGTAAACACCAGTAAACAATTCCTAGATTCACGGGTGACATCAGAATTTGACCTGCTTTTGATTCTCATCCACGGATTTTTTTTTTGCGCACCATTAGTATGGTGGCGCGCCATCCGCTTTGATTAAGAAAAGGTCAAACACCCGGCACACTGCTAATGCTAATTAATTTGGCTAGCTGCACTTGAAAGCATGATGGAAAAACCTCAAAAAGCTCCCGACATCCTCCAGCATCCCCACCAACACCGTTCTACCCACTATCTACCCCCCCCCCCCTCTAAAGCTGGAGTGTCATAGTCACACCTTCACAGTTCTCTATTGGCATGAATAAGGAAACCACAAAAGCCAACTAATAGCAGCCACTTTGATAGCGCTGGATTTAATGAACCATCAATTCATTAAGGGACTGTTCAATTCATTGTACCAAATTCAAGGTTAAGGTTGCCATGCACAGAAATATGTGCAGTTATCTGTGCAAGAAAATGTGGTTTAACAATGGGATGTACTTGCTGCACCGAAAAAGAAAAAACCCGCCCACACTGGTGTATTAAGGAGTGAGAGAATTCCAGTCAGGGAGAATGAGTAATTTGAACTCAGTGTACACACATAATTGTTACTTTTTTCAGCAGCTAAATAACACTCAGAATGGCTGTCAGGCATGCCGTGTTTCTCACAGGCTCATGGCTTCCAGCACAGTGCTCACTCGGTTTCTCCCCTGACTAGCAGCGAAAATGCTATAATGTAAGCTTTAGGACTTTAATCATCTTATGACAGGTTTGAAATGTAATCAATTTCTGCTGAGGAAGAGGGAAAATAGAGTGAGTGTGTTAGGGAGATGCCTATCTCTCTCCTCAGAACAATTGCTTTTTTTCATATCAGCTTCAGCCACTCATTTTCTGCAGCCAATCCGGTTGTTCACTTTTGTTTGATTCCTACCTCTGTTCATTTCTTTCTCTGTTCTCCTGTTTTCCCCCCTTTCTCTCCACTCATCCCCCTCCCTACCCGTTTCACTCTCTACCTTTTAATATTTACCTTTGCTCTCCTCATCTCCTGGCACCTCTGTTCCTCCACTTCTCTCACTCTTTCTCTCTCGTGGACTCTTTCTCACTCTCTTCCCCACCCCCCAGTCTGTCATCAGATATCTGAGCCTGCTGAAGAAAAGCCTGTCTGACTTCAAACGCCTCTCAGACTATTCTTCTCTAGCTGCTGCAAGGGAGGTATGGCCCAGCTTGCAATATAAACCTCCGCTCGAAAGCGAGTTTAAAAAGAATTGAAAGAACCTGCTTCCATGCCTGCCTTCACACTTCTTGTCCCTCCCACTTTTTCTTATCTCTCACTCTTTTTCTCTTTCTCTCTCTTCTTCCCCCCCTCCCCCCTTACTCTAACGCTCTTTCCCCTGCCTCAGTGGGGTCGGTTTCCATTAGATGTTACTCGGGGCTGTTTTGTCTGTAGCCACACTTAATCAGGTTAGGGAGCGTAGCCAGATGCCAGGGTGAACCAGGTATCTACAGGGAGCCAGATTGGTGTTCATATGTCCACTTTGAGTGAAGTCTACCGAGGCCATTTTTTTTCTCTTCATCTCTAACTCCAGCGAATAATCTCCATTCTAGGTCATCTCCGAGCTGGAATTCAGTGGAGGGAACACAACATTTTGTCATTGCAATAACGAGCAGCTAACTGGTTGAAAATTTCCAAATTAGAATGTTGGCCATAAAACAGGTGGCAGCAGACACCATGGAAACCAGCCTTTGGAAATAATAGATTTCCCTGAACGGATAGTTATTTAGTATTTTTTTATATCCTGTTTTGAAACGGAAAAAAAGATCAATATTGCAACTTAAAACTGTTGCAGAAATATCTCTATTGTTAGGTCAAATCTGGCTGCAATGACACAAAGTGTTTTGATAGAATACTGCTATTGATTTCTTCCTAAGCAGAAATATGCTACAACGGGTGGTATCTGGAAGCACAGACATCATTTTCAAAAGCACTCTGCAAATTGAGTGGAAGGCGGAAATGAGGGCGATGTAAGCCCTGTAACTCTAATCACCTCCATGTCCACCCATGCACTTCAAAGCACGGTAGTGATCATGGGATCCACAGCATCTGGCGGGGAGTGGGGCAGACCATAGCCTGCAGCTGGTGACACATGCCACGTCCGATATCACTGTCCTGTGTTTGTGTGTGTGTGTATGTGTGTGTGTTTGTGTGTGTGTGTGTGTGTGTGTGGTAGGGATTCACATCAACCAGCAGAGCAGAGCAGGGGGTCTGGAGAGAGCGTACATCAGTGATCCACTGCGTCTGTTCTGTGTGTTCTGACAGATAGGCAACCAGTGTCCTTGATGGCTTAGGCCATGAAGGCCACTCATAGAGAGGGATTTAGTGCATATTTGGGGGGTTAAAAACTTTGTTCCCAGCATGTCGCCGATTTGTTGCTTGGCTAAGCTCTTTTTTATGCTGTTTTTTGAAGAAGATTTGGGTGTTTTCTGTACATCTTTAGGCAGATAGATCTTCTGGATGAGGCTAGTGACAGCAGGATCGTATGAACAGGGGGACAGCTGCCGTGCATTAGAATGCAATTTGTCTCTTTAAGCACCACCCCCCTCTCCCCAAAAGAAAAAAATCGGAGACAAATCTGCTGTCGCAACAGCTGCATCATAACAAAATCACTTCATAATCACTCGTGAAGCTGATAACTCACCATTGTTCTTCAAATGCTGAGATAAACATGGACATTTGAAAGCAAATGGTGCTGTTAAAGGAATCCCATGTCAACCCTGTTAAAAGGTTCTGGACAACGACTTCCATCTGCAGCAAAAAGTAACTTCTATTTTTTTTTTTCCATTATCAGTCTCCCCATTTTCACATGTATCACAAAAGAACAGAATGAAGGCACCTTTGGGAAACCAAACCTTAATAAAGGGGTCAAGCTGGGTTAGTGCCTCTTGAAAGGAGTCATAGAGGCAGAGTGCTTGTGAGTGCCTCGGTGCTTCAGCCTGCAGTAGAAATGACAACTACAAACTAATGCTGGCACCCCTCGACCCTTTGGATCTAGAGCCATTACGTTTCTTTCTTTTTTTTTTTTTACAAAATTCACAATAATAAAAAAAACTATTCATCTGTCATTCTGATCATGCATTCAATTCTCTGAAAATAATATGATATTGTTGATCAAAAATGGAAGTATGTCTGCTGTGTGTCATTCAAGCAGCAGATCTACTTCACACTACTTGGAAGGCACACATTTTGTGTGAGCATGCAAGAAAGAGCTTGTTACAGGGCTTGTCATTGTTGGCATCTGGTGGTAGCTTGCTTGCTAATTCACTAAGGCCAGACTTGAAGAAAGACTTGAAGCAACAAGAAAATGAATGAGATGGAGGAAGAGTTATCTTCTGTTGCTGTCCAAATGCTAAGTTTGTGTCTCAAAAATATATAATTACATCAGTTGCGTCAGTGCCACCAAAAGTCCTTTTCCCATGGTTTGTAACCAAGTCAGTCAAAATGCTTAGTGATGTTGTCACTATCAAATTGTATTGTGTATGAGTATTCCTTATTTTCCAAATAAGCTTTTTACTGTATCTCTTTCATAGTTGTTTATTGGTTGAGTAACACAGAGACAATCTTGCATGCTACATACATTCTTTGAGAACCAAGTAATCTTATCCAATCATGATAACTGTTGACATTAAACCTCCATTCAGAAACAGAGTAAAATAGACAGAAAAGTAATTAGGATTCTTTTCACCAAACCATTCATTAATGCTGTTTTTATGGAGAAAGTTTACATGACCCAAATCCTCATCAATCACATGTAAACAATCAAGGATTGAATGACAAGTCATTTAGCAAACATTCACATAATGATAACCCATATGCATGTCATGACAATGAATAGATACCTAGATGTTTTGTGGGTCAGACTAAACAGTAGACAATTCTACATAGCCTTTTGCATTTTCATGTTGAAAAGCAGTGTAGTTTAATGGATGGGCTAATGTTCATGTGGGTCAGACGGACGACGGGCCCTGCAGGCCATGAGCTTGCTTTTGGATTACCGTTTCTGTCTCAAACTGCTTGAAAACGGTGCATTTAGCTGCCAGAATTTAGAACATTTTCCTGGGGGAGAAGGTTTTCAACTCCTAGCAACACCCCTGGTTCTGCTGCCTCCCCACCAGTCCTAAGCATTCCTTTTCATGCCTTTCAACTGACACCGTCCGCCTTTTTAAGTCTGGGCCCGAGCCCGCTGATTGGTCCCGGCAAGTAAACAGGGAACACTTGTTTACCTCCTTGCGGAGTGTAAGTATTTCATGTTCTGCTCTTCTCTCCCTTTTGCCTCTGTAGCTTTCTATGTACACGCGTCTAAGAAGTCTTGTCAAAGGAATGTGAGTAAACAGGCAGCTTCTCAAAAACAGCATCGGTGTGTGTGTGTGGTGATGGCACGCATGCAGAGAGCTTGAATGCGCCACTTCGGTGTTCAGAAGCGGGGTTGGCGTCTCTGTGAGATTGTGGGGCTCAGGTCTTCTGCCGGGACGTCGTTGCGGGAGGAGCCCCCATGGGCGCGTGCACATTACAACCGAGCAGCCAAACCCCGGCAACCCTCATCCTTTAATTGGAGGCTGCGTGTTCGCTTCGCCAGCAGGAATCCGTGTTATTTGGCTCGCGACATGGCAGAGAAAAGGTTTTCCCCTTTGGTGGAGACAGCGAACGAGCGAGAAAATGATAGGATTTCTGCGGATTTGACACCGAAACATACCCTACACTTAGCTGGCCTGCTCAGGAAACAGAGAAAGAGAGAGTGGGGGAAAAAGAGAGAGAGGATTGCTGTTTGGGTCTTGCCATTACTTTTTCATTGCTAGTGTCTTGTTGCATGAGGTTAAAGACCAGTGACATTTAGCCCAGCAGTGGTGTCAGACAGCATGAGGTCATTTTGGGAGGCAAGTGGGCTAAGATTCACTTTGAGGTTTCTGAAGTAAATAGATAGTCAAAAGTGATTAAATTATTTCGTCAAAAAATGTAATATACTGTATATGTCATAGCACTGGCGATGCAGCCGAATCAATCCAGGATGCACATGAATCTAGCACACATACCTCAGTGTGAATATGTATGCTTGGATATCTTTTAGTGCCTCAGAGATCAAATCTGTTCACAAGCAGGATAAAATATTGAATAAGGTTGCTGCTTTTCCCTCCCATGTATGAATGATGTTTACTTGAGTGTGTCGGTGAGTTGCTCGTGTGTGCTTGAGTTTGTGTGTGTGTGTGTGTGTGTGTGTGCATACGTGTGTGTGTGTGTGTGTTTGTATGTGTATGTGTTTTTTTCCACGCAAGTGTGTGTGTGTGTGTGTGCAGGCATGTAATAAGGACACGCGCACACATTACACAGAATCGTACACAGACACTGGACAGTGATGGATGGAGCAGATTAAACAGTGGAAAGTTAAATCCAGCTCAGCAGTCACAAAATCTCTTTAGCACCAAATCTCCTCTATACATCAAGTGGCACTCTTAAGACCCATTTAATTTTCCTCCCTGTGATAAACTCCTTGTGTGTCAAGGTAATAATGAAAACTTGACAATGAACCTGCACATGATTTCCCAGGCATCAATAAACAGGGGGCTGCTCCCCTCTATTAAGGCATTATAAAAGCCTAATTTAACATGAATAGGTTGTGCGATAAATAATTTAAAAAGCTTTAAATTAAACTCATAGCACCCGAGGGAACTATGTGAAACAGAACAGTTCAGCAGCAGTACATTACAAAAGAACGAAGACAAGAACAGCAGTGAAAAATGATGCCCAAAGTTCAAAGGAACTTCAATCAGGATACATTTCTGTGGCTGATGAATAATTGACGAATAGTCTGAACAGCCTTGAGTTACACCAAATTTTGTGATGGCTTTTGCATGAATTAAACACAGCACAGGCTCACAGCGATGTCTAGCGAGTGCTTTCATCGTGTGAAAGTAGGAATGCGTGCAAACAGCACTGCATTTTTCAAGTTTTCATTTTAAATGGAGAAGATGGCCTCAAAGAACTGAAAGCCTGAATGTGCACTCTGAGTGAAGCATCACACATAGTTAAACGACTGCTGTGAGAGAAAACAGCAACCCTGTAACTACCTCCAGATATGTGCTTCTTGCTAATTTAACTACATTTTCTCAATGTTCAAACACAGCTGTAGAGCAGTTTATTCATATCTGTAATTATGTCTAACTCCAAAAACAAAACCATATCAAGCAAACAGTGACACTTAATCTGGATGACATCTAAATGAAGTACCTATGAAGTACCAATGAAGTTATATACTGCACGTTATGATAAACATGCTGTGCACATAAACCCTGTGTAATAAATGGTGTAATAACACCATATTCAACGTTCCCCATAGGGTACGAGATTTATAATGTGACATCCACAGTGAATGATGAAAATGCGGTCTATTCTTATCCCACAGTGAAACAGACCCTGCTTTGTCAGACTTCAGGAGTACTGCAAGGGTATGTGTTCTTATTCAGACCTTCACACAGTAGGAGCTCTCAGGTCAAACACTAAAACAGCTCAATCGAATGTTTTCACTTTGGACGTGAAAGGAAGCCCTTTAAAGGAGGGGGTGGGGTGGGGTGGGGTGGCGTGGAAATCAGATTGCCCCACTGTTCTGCTCCTGGCCAGACTGTTTGGAGTAAAGGTTCAGACTGCCATGGCTGGCCCTATAGAAAGAAGCACTGCAGCTGACTCGGCAAGCCAGCATGGGTGTCAATGTCTTGTGGTTTCCATTTCATTTTCTCAGTTCCCAGTCCCCCCCCCCCCCCCCCCCCCCCCTCGCTTTTGACGCAAAAGGCTACATTTGGAAATTCTGGTGCAAGTCATTAGTGGAGGGGAAAGAAACTGATGCCTTGGGCAAAGTGGGTGGCAGGCCGAGCTTGTCATTGAGGTTTTTAACACCTCCCCTTCCCTTTTCTTGTCGAAACCAGTCAAAGGGTGTGTGAGTGTGTATATGTGAGTGTGTGAGTGGAGGTTTCTGTGTGTGACGTCAGATCGTGTGTGTGAATAAGTGTTGGCGTCAGTCTGCATTTGTGTGAAGTGGCGCTACTGCATCTATAGTTATAATTTGCGTTTGTGAAGTGAACGTGTGCATATGTGTGATGGCGCAACCTTTGTGTGAACTACACACACTGGTGCTCGCTGCCCCATCTCGAAAAGACAAGAGAACTGGCAAGAAATCCAGTTCTCACTGACTGATCTACAAACCCAGGATATCCTCCTCAAGGACTCTCCCTCTGTGACTTGTCTTCCTCAGGTCAGCGAGCACCAGATATCCTTTTACACCCCTATATAGTCCCGGTCATGCGCCTCTCTCTCTCCCTCCCGTCACTCCCACAGTCAGAGATGCTGAGAGACATCCTACACTGATATTGACTGGGATGGGATACATGAGAGTTTAATGGGGTTATCATTTTAGCTGGGTGAAGAGATGTACTTATTTTGGTCTTGCACTTGATTTCATGAAAGACAGGCTATCTATAGTTATGCCGACAACTCCGATGGGGTGTGCTGCAACATATTTCACTCATATGTCATAAGGAATCGTCCTGTGGAGATATTCAGCTTACGGGAAAATAGGGCATGCTGCCTCACTATGCTGGCTCACTAGTCGGTACACTGCTGCATATGAAATGAAATGTCCTCAAATAAATGTATTTGGTTCACAGGTTTCAGGTTTCAGGTATCAAAGCATTTTCAAATATGTTCAAAAAACAATCTTATCTTAACAATGTGTCTACATAAGGAGATAATACTTAACAATTTTAGTACCTAAGTACCCCTTTAATCGGTACGTTTTGCTACAGCAGGTACTAATATAAAAAGGTTAATGGAATGTATTAATTACTCAAGTGTTAATTATGGTACTGAACACTTAATATAATAAGTAGGTCGGTTTTTTTTCCTTTTTATAGTGCAGCCTCACATGTAATATTTCAACTGATAGACCCTGGTGTGTCTATTTCTTGTCAAGGGAATGGAGGCCTGACTAATTAGCAGCTCAGGCATATCAAATAATGATGTGACATAAAGTCGAAAAGGGGAAGAACCTCTTAAGAGGATCTTATGTCAAAATCGAAGTCACCTGTAGGGGCTAATTAATAAAGTAATTGTATAGTGTAATTGTATAGTCGGATTGTGTTTGATGGGGTCATATATCCAATATGTGACCCAGTGGGGGAGGGTGTGGGTGTGCTCTATTGGCTGTCTTAAGTGCAAGACCCTGGTTAGATGCGATGAACTGTAAGAACTTACGAAACGGAACAGAGATGGTGAGAGCAGGGTGGAGTGTAATTTATTGTTATTACATGCGTATGTGTGTGTGTGTGAGTGTGTGTGTGTGTGTGTGTGTGTGTGTGTGTGTGTGTATGTGTGTGTGTGTGTGTGTGTGTGTGTGTGTGTGTGTGTGTGTGTGTGTGTGTGTGTGTGTGAGAGAGAGAGAGAGAGAGAGAGAGAGAGAGAGAGAGAGAGAGAGAGAGAGAGAGAGAGGTTGTGAGTGCAGGGTCAAGTAGTCGATGGCCGGTGAGGGCAACTGAGGTGTTATCGGATCAGGAAAGCTGTGTTTCCGCTGAGTAGAATTCCTGGAAGGGAACGAAGTCTCACACAAAGGACGGAAGGCCAAGAGTGACTGGAGGTGGGAATGGGGGTCGGGGGTTTGGGGCGGTACCTCAGGCCCTCAGCCTTGCATGGAAGTTTGTCACCCTGACCCACGCCTCAGCCTTTTTGCCAAAGGGCCGCAGCTGCCTTGGATTGCCAACCAACAAATCATACCATCATGACAAACAAAATACAACGTAGCCAACTGTATTAGTTTCATACAGGATGCAATTTGTTCCATGTTTTTTTTTCACACCACGCCCAACACAAACACACTCGGACACACCCCTGTGGGAAGTTGATATCAAGCTCCTTACTTTAAGGGGTCTGTTTACAGTGGCGAACAGGATCGTACATCATAGGGTCTTCCCTCGGCTTGGAACTCAATGGTGACCCTTTTCCTTTTGCTCAAACCGACTGCTCATCTGCTTAGACTTGGACTTGCTCTTGCTGTTGTTGCTATTGGGTTGAGTGGATAGGATATGTAACACTACATGATTTGCGAACCAGCAATGATCAGGTGCAATCACAATACATTTCCTACATCGCTAGCATTTATTTGTCAACCCTAAGATTAGAGCTATATCAGTGTTGCCATATGCACATTATGATGTACCGTTCATCTTGAGATCTGGAGGGCTAAATGTGTGTGAGAACAACTTGCATGTTGCAACTTGCAACTTGCATGTTTTGTGCTTGAAGCATTGTAAACTAATCTGATGCTCAGAACTAAAAGTGGCAGTGTAGACTCTAAATGTCATTCTCACAGTCTCACAGATTCCGCGAACATGGAATTCAACGCAAAATGAGTAGTGTAACAAATGTTTTCAAGATGCTGCATATCTGCATATTTAACACATAAAATTGCAGAAAATAAGCATTGATGTTAAGTTATAACTTATTTCCATTTCCTTTGGCCTCCTGATGGTGATAAAAGGTAATGCACAGTTGGTTTCGTCCACTGTCACTGCTCATGCCACTGCACACAAACGGCAATGAAATTATCTGGATATTAGACTTTCGCTTGATATTCACAAAATACCTGGGTGCTATAACTATTATATAATTTAAAAGTTGAATGAACAAAATAACTGTATTCTATAACTATTATTCTGACTTGTACTAAATTGTCAACTGATACTACAACTGTATATACCACCAAAACATGAAGCTTAGGCTCCTTTCTCTTACTATGACACTCCAGCATTCCTCTTCACAGAATTAGAACTCAATTTGTTCAACAATGTCCTCAAGGTCGACATGGCATGTTAAGGAGAGCTAAAAAGCCTTGTCGTAGCATTAGATATTGATGGAGGAATCAATAAGGCATTACATTGAATGAAACAAGCCCGTGCACCTTGTCCACCTTACACTGAGGAAAGGTGTTGGAGCGTGTGTGTTTGTTTTCTCAGCTCACTCTAAAGGTTACAAATAGATATGAGAGCACATGGGCTTGAGACCTGACATCTGTAGGTGGCAAGTAAACAATTGTGAATCGGCTTACGACCGCTGGCCTTTTCCTGTGGTGCGCCGAACCATCTTCAGAGACCTTCGAAGAGTTTGCTGACCTTAAAAAACTTTTTTGTAACAGCAACAAAACAAACAAGGGAAGTGGGCGTCCCAAGTCTGCAAATTTAGGTCAACGACACAGTTTTAAAAAAAAAAAGTTGAGGGGGGGGAGTTTTGCTTTTATAGCCCACCAGAAGGTCTGATGCCAAACTATAAAAGTCCCATATCAGTGCAGATCAGAAGCAGGAACAGCAGTGGCCAGGCCTGACGACTGCAACAGCTGCAGGGGATCGTTTCAAAGGGTGACGTGTCCAAAGCCGTGGTTTGAATCCGTAGAGGCACTGTTCCCATGACTAAGCCTGTTTTCTCAAACCGCAGACCAGCCACTGGTCTCCAGAACATCAGCCTGATGAGCTCAGAGATTGATTAAGATTGCCTAAAGCGTGAACACAAGGTTTAAGAGGCGCTTGTGTGGGTTGAGATGAGGATGAAGAAGTAGGACTGAAGGGATGTTATATTGATTACTTCTCCTGACACTGACCAACAAAACACACGCGCGCGCGCGCGCGCGCACACACACACACACACACACACACACACACACACATACACTCACTCACATTTAATAATCTCTTTCTTATATTTCCGCAGACAGTGTGTCAAAGTCAGGGCCACTCTTTCATTGTGTGGGAATGACAGAAGATGTGCTGGCCCTCCCCCCCTGCCCTAGTGCTCACAGGATGGATTGTTTCCGAGGTAGTTTCCTGCTCCATCTTATTTTAACTCCTCTGTGGGACCGGGAGAAGGAAATCCAGCCAGCTGTCCACTTTGTCTTTACAATCCCACCAACACACACACTCCCTCTAGATCTTTCGTTCTTTCTGTCTTTCTTTCTTTCTTTCGCTCTTTTACCCACTTTTTTACACTCCCTCTCTCTCAGTTTTTCTTCCCCTTTTACCCCCCCTCCTCACACACACACACCTTTCCTTTCCCTTATGGTTTTTCTCTCTATAACACACTCTGTGTTTCAATCACTTTTTTTCCTTTCTGTCACTCTGAACCCACCCCCCGTGTCTGCCCCACCTCACCCCAGCCTCGTTTCACACATACTTATTCACCCTAACGTCCACTGTGGCCCCCACCACCAGCCACCATCTCCACATCTTCCCTTGCGCCCGGTAACGCTCTAATGAGCCCATGCACCAGACCACACCAGGGCAGGGCCTGAGCCGTGAGCGCAATGCTTATTTTTCTAGCCCGTTTTGTCCTTAATGATAGATAGCCATGTTTTTTTTGTTTCTTTTTTACACAGTGGAAAAAACAGCCCTACTGCCCAGGGAAAAAAAAGTTCAACCGTTTTTGTTTTGTTTTCCCATTAATGGAGAGAATAGCCCTGCCAGGCACTTTAATAGCTCTTATGCCCACTGCTCCATCATTCAAAGCCAGCACACTCGCAAAGCAAGTCTGAGAGGCACAGAGAATTATTACTTTACAACCACCACAAAACTCCATCTCCACCAAGTTTTGAGTGACACCCTTGCACGCCCCTTTGGCCCTCGCAATCACATCCCACAAGAGATCTCCTATCTCCATACCCAAGCCTATTATCTCAACCCGCTAGAGGATTTACCCTGCCATTTAAATTCATTCAAAGAAGAGCAGAGAAGATACCAAACAGCAAATTAGCTGACACGCCACAAAAGATCAAAGCCGAGAGCGAAATAAGAAAACAAGGCAGGAGGAGTAAGCTCATTAGGAGTTTGCCTTTATTATTGACAAATTAAAAGAATAAAAACTTTGCTGTTGCATTTGGCGGGAGCTCGGATAGAAAGAGGGTTCGGGGAGCGAGAAAAGGGGATTAAGTCTGGAAATGATTTTCTCATCACATCATTAAAATGGCTGAATTATGAATTTGACACAACGTTCATTTTCAAGAGAGCATGAGGGAAAGCACGAGAGAGACAGAAAAAGGAGTGAGATAATTGGAGACACAAAAGAAAGAGCTCTGCAGCTCGAGCTGCCGTGCGTTCAGAATAGCACAGGCATGCCAGCCCAATCAGAATTCAGAAAGGCAAAGCGATAAAGGCCGTCAGGAGGGTCGAAGTGTGGGGAATACAAGAAGATTGGTATGATACAACCCAGCAAAGGGCTGATAGAGAGCCACTAAACACAGAAGAGAAGGAACAGCAGGGGAGAAGAGAGAGAAGGAGATAAAGAATAAGGGAAGACAGGGACAGGCGAGGTGATAAACGGCAACTCACTCTTTTGAAATTATATTACCCCCCCCACCCACCTCACACACATACACACACACATACACACATCCTCTGCCTCGTTCGCTGTCTCTCTGGGTCCCTGCCGCTACCTCTGCCAAGGATGGCACACTATGTGGAAATAAGAAAAAGAGCGATAAAAGAAAATTGCTGTTGTGCCGGGAGAAAGCAGGAAGATACACCCGATTATGCGTTACAGACATGGTCAGTCACAGTCAGAGATACTGAGAAGGAAGGAAAGAAATAGACAGAAAGATGGACGACAGATGGAAAAAGTAGAGGAGATAAATATATCAGCCGAAACAGACAAGAGGCAAAGGCCTACGATTTAAACTGGAGGTTGCGAGAAGGAAAGCCCAAAGTCTTTTGCTCGGTCGCTGGATCAAATGAGACATCAGGGAGGGCCGAGACTACAGCGGCATTTAACAAAGACTGAGTACCAAAAAGAGGCAATTACACCACAACCAGGCAAAATGTAGGTAGAAGACGGCTCAGCCACAAACTATGTGTCTGCGCCAGACCTCTTATTGACCTCCATTACAACTCCAATTTCACATGCAAACTAGGGACACAAACACAAGCACCCACTCGGAGCCTGAACATTCATTCAAACAATCATATATTTGCCCCGGATAACAGCCAAGTGTCCCCGCTAAAGTGATGTCAATTGAGCTCGCTAAATGGCCTCTCTCACAGCTTTTATTACAGTGATAAAACGTAGCTTGCTACCCAATTTTACCCGTAACTGATGAACATGTGTTATTAAGTTGATGGGAGTATTCACAAGGATGAGAGACACATGTTAACTATAAGAGAGACTGCAGCGTTGGCCGTTTATCTATATGTATGTGTGTGTGTGTGTGTGTGTGTGTGTGTGTGTGTGTGTGTGTGTGTGTGTGTGTGTGTGTGTGTGTGTGTGTGTGTGTGTGTGTGTGTGTGTGTGAGTGTGTGTGTGAGTTTGTGTGTGTGTGTGTGCATGTCTGGGGGAAAGGGTTACTTGAACTAGAGCGGATGTCGCAGTGGGCTGTTTTCAGTCGCCTGTCAAAGAACCCAAAGATCATCAGCAAATGCATCCAATACAAACACATGCATGTCTGAGATAGCAAACATTGGGTCGTTTACCATCAGTTGCCTCCGCAAAGCCCCTAATTCCCCACAGGTCATTCATGGGAAACAGTACCCCTTATCTTTCAAGAGTTTCTGTGGAATTAGACCATGAGACAAATTGATGCATTACAAATATCAATTATGATTGGATCCTTCAAATACCAAGTAGTTGTGATCTACTTGTATTTATATTGTTGTTTGGGAAATGTAAAGAAAAAGAACAGAACAGATTGAATCATTTAGAAGTAATTGATGCAAATTGAGTAAATTGATGCACCATTTACTTTATGTATTACTACTTAGAATCAGGAATCAGGATACAGGCACCTGAGATTTGGCTGAATGAATACTTTTATCAGCCCCATTGCACACTAATAGGCTTTCCGCATCTTTATTGGGCCACAGAGATCCATCCCCATATAATAAAGATGCTGTGCCACAGAATAGAGTCAGAACAGCACACACACACACACACACACACACACACACACACACACACACACACACACACAAACAGACACACGTACGCACACAAGGAGATACAGAGAGGGAAATAAGAACCTTGAATATACCATAGAACAACACGCCTCTGTGCCATTGCTCTTGGTGGATGACTGAGGGAAAATCTCAGTCCCAGTTCGCATTTAAGTTTCATGAGGCAGCATCAGCAATCCATTGATGATGTATCCGACCATTCAGCGCAGACCCTCACAGTAATACAGACTAACAAGCTCTTTTAGCAGTGTTTCACATACGCATACATACGGTGGTTTAGACAAAGGCACAGTCATAGATGTTGACGTTTGCACCCTCTTAGTCAGCAGTAGGGGAGTGGAGGGTGGGAATGGAATAACACTCGGATTCAGGGCGTGGAAACAGATACACAACTGGGATTTGTTCGTACACAATCAGAAAACTGTGTGGGAACACATGGGGGGCAGGATAGGTTGGGACGGGGTGGGGGTGGGGAGGAAATGAAGGTGATGTGATGGTGAGAAAAGAGATGGGAGAAGGGGGATAGTGGCTACACCTCATAATTGAGTATTTTGAATAATAAGTCCAGAGCATTAATCTAATTCAAATAGATGTATAGATCTTAGAGAGTAGTATCCCCGTGCTGCATTATTGTTGAACACATTTAGACTAGTAGCCTTCTCTCTTTGTTCAGTGCATTCAGTGTCAGCTTGTGAATCAGAGGCAAGCATTTAGTGACACATTTTCTGCGCGCACTGGGGTTGTTTTTGTCTAATTGGCTGTTCGAATGCAAAGGCCTCATCACCCCTGAAAGTGGCTCTTCAGTCTCCTCCCTGAAGTATAACTAACTCAGCCCAAACTTTTTTTTTACAGAACTCAGAAGTTCAGAAATCCATTATTTTGATTTACAAGGCATGACAAGGGTGCAAAGTGCTAAATTATGAAAAGCTATTTCTCAACTGTGCCGCAGGCCTTCCCTATTTGCAGGCAAAAAAAAAGCCCAAACAGTTAACAGTGCAACTATGTTCAGAAGTGCTACTCCAGGGAAATTTCAATCCACTGCAACCCAGCTGTGATTATCTAAATTACAAATTTTGTGTAAGACCACACTATTAAGATAAAAGCTAATAACTGATACTGATACTAGACAGAATTAATGAGGATGCCCCAGTGAAAAGAAGACGCTCTATGATTTGAATGGTGTGTAGATCCTCAAAGGAGACAGATAATGTACAGATGGGAACCTCACATTGAGCTCTGTGCCTACAAATATAATAGAAACAAATTTTAAAGAGACAGCGACTGCTTGGATATTGGATTCAAAACATTAGGTCTTGGCACAACCCGTCCATTTCAATGTGCAAATGTGTATACCTCATGGTTTATTACCAGTGATCAGCAGTGCACACGCACATAAATCACAATTTTATTAGCAACACAAAGACATAATTTATGATAGCAAAAGCTAAGTACGACACTGTAGTATTTGAAAGCATCTAGTCACAAATATTTGGCAATGTGGGTTTAAGAAAGTGGGTGGAAATCATTTTTCACCCTGCACCCATATCCGTATTCAAGTTTTGAAGTGCATATACAATGAATTAAAAAAGAATAACAAGTTCTCATGAATAGTAGAGAAAATATTGCACCAGCTCAAGCAGATATGTGACAGTACAGAGCATGTAATGGTTACCAAAAATCGCTGAACATTATCATATACTGTATGTCTGAGGATGGGCTGTGCCATATTGGTCTTCTCTATAAAACAAAACAATAACATAAAGTCTGAGACACTGTTTTCTATATTGCAAATGGTGGTTGTAAATCCTTACTAGTGGGAAACACAATGTGCAATATGGTCTTCGCTTCTCCACTCAAGAACATTATGTGCCAGTATGAGAAACAGGTTACCAGCACTGCCCATATATAACAACTGAACTCTTCACCCGATGCTGAGGAAAGTTTTCTCTTTGTTAAGCACTCTTGCACTTTCAGAAGTGAAGGGAACTAGGAAGGTGGCTCTGTTGAACAAACATGGCAGAGCGTAAAGTGTATTTACAAACGCCAGTTTGGGATGCAGCCACTGTTATGTCTGAGCTGCCTCACCACCACTGAACTTTTGATCCTGTGCTGTAGAACAATTTCTTTCACTTTTTTATAGAGGTAAGCTGCTCTCGCAGTCTCATTCGAAAGCAATGGGATAGATGACAGGTGAGGAGAAAAAGGTTCATTTTTTTTTTTGAAGTAGTATATTGTATAGAAGGCGATACATTTTTGTAGTCAATGAACACTGTACTGTTGTAAAAAAAAACAAAAAACATGTCATACACTGCTTCCTTTTGTTGTATTTCTATGAGGGGGGCGTAATCTATCAGAAATGTCATCCACCCTAAATCTCAACTCGCTATGCAGGCCTATCTACGTTGTCCTCTCGCTGTGGGTTTGTTTATGTAATGAGATGGTAATGCTATGCCAGTGTTAGTAGGGGGGTGGGGGGCTGTTCTACGTTCCATACACTGAAAGGCTGACTTCACTGAGCCACTTGTTGTGCATGCAGAGAGTGGTGATGATGGGATGGGTTATGCTTAAGGTATTTGATTTGGGATTATGGTTTTATCAAAGGGGATAAGGAGTATGGGATTGATTTACATGTGACTACAAATGGAATGGAATGGACATGTAAAATTGGCTTTTCTCGTGAGTTACTTTTGCTGAAAATTCCTGTGGTTTCTATTTGAGTACTAATACAAATAATTTAGCTCTCCGTACAAATACAGACACGTGTTCAAATGACAGCTTGGCTTCACACCCGCTCCATCCACAAATAAGGGTGATTATGAGGGAAGGTCTTAGGGCGTGTAATTTTCATATAAATGGAAACAGTCCTGAGCTTGAGTGACAGCTTAATGACAGCAAAAGGTTACAGAAGCATGCTCAAACCTAACCACCAATAACAGGAGCCTCACCATGCGTCATTTACCTGAAGGTTCATCTGTGCTGCTGTGTGCATGTGCGCTGATTATGTAAACAATTTCATGCCAACATACAGTACATAATCTAGAAAAGATTTGACCCATCACAGCAGATGTGAACTATTATGCAACATGCATTACACAAGGGATTATATGGTTTAGCAGTGACAGCCACTAATTGGTGTTAATTTAAGATCAGTAGTCAGTGGTGTGGACTGCACACTGTATGTTGAACTGTAGTGAGATGGTGCCATCTTTGATCATCTGGAAATAAAGCATTCATGCAAAGGATGTTGTA
>NC_137913.1:18794828-18849828 GCF_963457725.1 Sprattus sprattus | reverse complement strand
TACCACTCTGAAAAGGTGAGCATCAGGACCTGCGAGACCTCAGAGAGAGAGAGAGAGAGAGAGAGATGTTTAGCCTTACATAACCTGCCCGCGGTGCTGACGAGGCACACACACATACACACACACACAGACACACACACACACACACACACACACACACACACACACACACACACATACACACACACACACACACACACACACACATACATACACACACACGCACACACACACACACACACACACTCACACTCACTCAAATACTTGTGCAATTACAATAGCACCGACTGTGGACTTGCGAGCGAACCATTAGCTGCTCAATCGGGCACTCCACCTGGGAGACTGCTAATTAAAGCTGTAAAGGAATGCTTAGCCGTGCACTTTATGAATCTGTCCGGAGAGGTAGAGTATACAGAGCAAAACAAGACCTGTATGATGTGTACTCCGAGTGGTATTGATTCGGTGGGGGCTTACAGGAAGAGCTCCAGTTGAGCATGGAAGGCTGCGGTTGGCCAAAGGGCAGGACGGCAGACATATGGCAGAGCAGAGGGTGCTGGAGGGAGCTTTTCTGACCCCCCGCCCTCTCAGACAGACAAAAACACACACAAGGGTCTTCATAATACTGAGATTTATGGGATTAAGTTTGATGGGGGCAATTTGGCTATTTGTCTGCAGCAGAAGTTTGAGGGGCCAACAGCGGGGTTAAGTGGCAAATCTGGGTAGACTACAGAGATGGGGGAGGGGGGGGGGGGGGGTGAAGTTAGAAAAAAAGGCAGGAAGGAAAAGGGATGAGAGGGAGGAGAGGAGATGGGATGATAAACCGGATGCCTGACGAAGCAACGGAAGCTCACAACACACATCTGAATTTAGAAGAAGTAAAAACAACTAGGCATATGAAATCGCTCTCGCATGAGATGAAGTTCCGCAACACCGTATCCATCTTTCACTCTCAGAAAAACTCAAAAACTCCCCCTCTCTCTCCCTCAGAAGCAAAATCAGTATCTCGGCCCAATTAAACTTGAAACATAAACAATTTAAGAGCATCAAAAATGCCAGCAGGCCGTTACATAAACTCATGCCGCTTAATTGGGCTTGAGTTGACAGGGTCTGAGGGAGCAGAGAGAGGCCAGATGAGGTGCCAGAACTGATAGCAGCAGTCCTGTGGCACCAGCAGTAAGAGCAGTAGCTGTAGCAATAGCAGCCATATTAGGAGACTGTGGTTGACTGAAGAGGGTGGCTGGGAAAAAAAATCAGCATGACATGAAACAGAAAACCAGATCAATGGACCCCTTCCGTCACCTCGTTAATAAAAACTGCGTCTTTTATTAGATATGGGTGAAATATTTATAAGATGAATATTTCAGGAGCCCAGTAGGCTGGGGCAGAAGAGAAGCAAGAGCAAGGGAGGAGGAGGAGGAGGAGGAGGAGGAGGAGGAGGAGGAGGAATGGTCCCAGACTGGGCACGGGGCTTAAAGCAGCTTGCTCCAACCCTCTTCTCCACCGCGGCTCCACCACTAAAGCACATTTGCACCGCGACAGGGAGATGAATAGAAAGTGTCGCATTAGAGGGCTTCTAATGCTCTGACTCCAGAGCGGCAGAGCCACTGCTCAGGATGGGTGAAGGCTAGACGCATAGCGTCTGACACAATAGGGTTAGATGTCCCGATCAGTGCAGTCTTTTTGTCTGTCTCCCGGGTCGCGTGGCTTTTGCACCAAGTGTGCCTTGAGACGTGCCAGGGACACACTCCAACTTGGTCCCATCAGTATTCTTCTGCTTCCCCTCCCAAGGGTGTGTGTGTGTGACAGAGAGAGAGAGAGAGAGAGAGAGAGAGAGAGAGAGAAATAGTGAGTGTGTGTGTGAGGGAGAGTGGAAGAGTGAGTGGGTGAGAGAAAGAGGGAGTGTGTGTGTGTGTGACCGGAAAGGCAGACACTGCCCCGCGTGGGTTAGCATTTTCTTAAGGAGTAGACATAGCCTCCTTGCCCTTGGTCTCTGCTGGGGACAGTGCCAGACATATGACCACCCAGGAGTCCCTGCTCTCCAGTCCTCTCAATGCCGCAGCAAGGACTGGTGATCCGACGCCTCCCCCTTGTAGTAGTTTACATGTTCTTCGGTAAGGTTGGCCATAGTATAAAGATAATTACGGTATCTGTTTGAGCCACTCCACTAACTGTATACCGGCATTCGAGTTCTAAGTAAACGGCAAATAGACGTACCTTCTTTCTGTCTCCGTGTCTACCCTTTCTTCACCTACAAATACTTCACCCCTGTCACACAGATAGTGTGTGTGAATGTGTGTGTGGGTCTGAATGTGTGTTGATATGATTATGCATTTGTTGGGTGGGTGGATGGTTGTGTGTGTGTGTGTGTGTGTGTGTGTGTGTGTGTGTGTGTGTGTGTGTGTGTGTGTGTGTGTGTGTGTGTGTGTGTGTGTGTGTGTGTGTGTGTGTGTGTGTGTGGATGTGTGGACTGGAAACACAAAAGAGTGTGTGAACAGATATGCATATATGCATATATGTGTGTTGTGTGCGTCAAGAAACGGCAGTCAGAATGTGAGAATTTCTGTCTGAATGTCTGCTCATCTCACTGTCTAGCTTTGTGTCTGGTTTTTGGAAATGTGTGAAAGTATGACACTGTGCTTAATTCTCTGTCCAAGATTTGGTGTGTGTGTGTGTATTTGTGAATTTCAGTAAGTGAGTGTGTGTGTGTGTGTGTGTGTGTGTGTGTGTGTGTGTGCACGTCTGTGTCTGCATAGTCTGTGTTGTGTGCATTGCCAGTGTGTGTGTGTGTGTGTGTGTGTCTGTGAAAGTGAGAGGCTGTGTTTGTATTTACATGTGCTTATGGGGCTCTGTGCCCAGCTCTGGTTCTGCTAAGCCAGACGGACGGGTGGACGGATGGATCTGTGTCACCCTCCCTGGCAGCCTCGGAGCTCCCAGGAGATGATTGGTGTGTCTACCCCCCTCGCTTGTGTGCTCTGTCGTCTGCAGACTTCAGACGCACGACTGATGCGGGCGGCGGCTCCTTTCTGGTCACAGCAGATATAGTCTGGCTTCTCCTTCTCGCTGTGCGAAAATGTCAGTCAGAATGAAGACACCACCAGAGACACGGCCACATTTTATTCTTTTTTCTTTATAACACTCAGGCTTTTAATGACTTTTAATGTCGATATCTGCAGATGATATTTGAGCTGAAAAATCCATTTTAATTTGATAAACCACACCAAGTGGTCCGCCCGGCCATAAATTGCTTATACACGCATTCCACAACAAAAACGCCACAATGGCATAATCCCCAATGTTGCTCTTTCTTCTGTTGCCCGGGCGGTGGGCAATAAAAAGCATGCAAACACGGAGTTGGCTGCGTGATGCCAGGTTGCTGTTCTCCCTTTAAATCAGATTTGACAATGGAAGGTAAACCTGCCATCGAATCCCCCTCCACAGAATGAAAATTTGGCAAGGGGGCTTTAAAGCACCGCCTCACAGTCGGAGGGAAGATTAGATTTGCTCTGCCAAGATATTCTGTGTAGCATCTGATTGGTACAGTATTACAGAGAGAGTGAGTTTGGCCTAAGGAGGCAGCTCTCCGGGGGATTCTGACTTCCGACTCCCCCCTCCCGACACCTCCCTCTGCACCCAGACTCACTTTCTATCCAGCCTCCCTCTTCTCCGTATACTTAATCATCCCAATCTCCTACACAAGAATAAATTGATTATTTGACCAAACAAACAAATGAAGCAATTAATCTAAGCGCGGGGGCAGGGAGAGAGCGCGTGGCTCCATTGTGGCAGAACTTCTCTATCTTGCGAGCTGCTCCGTGGGTCAGCCGATGTGAGACTAATGCGTTACTGGAAGAGACGCTTTCACACTGTGAGGACGGGAACAAAGACTCGTTTTGTCTCCTTATGCGTTCTCTCCTGAAAATATGAAGCGACCTCCATCCACTCAGCACTGACCCGTGGTGGGTCTTATGATTTTGAAGTCTTTCTGCTGGGTCTCGAGACGACTTTATTTTCTCTAAAGGAGATACGACCGAACACCGCCGCCTCAAGTGGGAGTTTGTCTAATGAGAAAGCGTAGCATGGCAACACAAGAGATAGTAATAGTACCATTAACGCAATTACCAATGCTGGTATCGGTATCACTAGCATAGTGCCTCTTGCAGTATCATTAGCAGACGGGCTGAGGTGAAGCAAATGTACATGCTGTGCATTGCTAAGTGAACCAATTTTGGGAGTGGTGGGGCGATGTTTTATTACAGCTCATAAGAGCCAAGGTCAGCTGAAGAAGATGAACTGCCTTTGCTTCCCATCCAGCGGGAGCCTAATTTATCACTTTCATTCCGCTAACCCCCCACCCCCCAACCCCCCATTCTACATGCTCTCCCACTGGGAGATTGCTCTGCTGAGAGGACTGCAGCCCCGGAAGAGGGGAGGGGATGGGGGGAGGGGGGGTACATGATGGCCATGCTGTATGAAGCATGTGTGTGTGTCTGTGTTAGAGGGAGAGAGAGTGTGTGTATGGATATGTATCTGAGTGTTTATGCATGTGTGTGTATGAAAATATAGATTGTGTGTGTGTCTCTGTGTCTGTGTGGGTATGTAATGATCTGTGTGTATCTAAGTGAGGTATGCAAGTACATAAGTTAAACAGACAGCGGGAGTGGAAAGCAAAAAAAGAGGACGGGAAAGAAAGAAAGGGTAAAAGAGATGAAAGAGAGAAAATGAAGATGCTGGAACGTTGCCAGCAGGCAATTACGCAATGCAGGGTCATGTCCATTTGCTAAATGGGAACTCCAATTATCACCATGAATATCATCAAGGCTATCATTGTCTTCCTTAGATTTACACCCTAATTGCTTGCATTATCTCTGCTGGACTTTGATTATCCATTCTGATCAATGCCTGCTGGGTCTTTGCTGGCACTTTGCAACTCACTCGCTCCCCATCACTTGTAGTCCCAATTTACACACATTTATTTGGCAGGCCTAACCAATCGAAACTAGATACACATTCTCCTCATGCTCCTGTCACAGCCCTCAAAGAAAGAGGGATATCTGAGAGCCTTCCTCTCACTCAGTCCTTCAGGCCCCAAGTCCTGGTATGGAGGAGGTGGGGGAGAGGGGGGCGTAATACCTGTCCCCCCCCCCACCCAACCCCGCCCTCCCACTCCCACCTACCTCATCCTCATCCCTCAGACTCCTCCATCTCTGAGATCCGTCTCCTCCAATCTCAGCACCTTAGGCACAGTGGGCTGTCTCTCTCTCTGTCTTGGCCCTCTGTGAGCTCTCTCTGTGAGCTCTCTCTGTCTCACTCTCCCTTTTCCTCTCTCTCTATCTGTCTATCCTTCTCTGCTGGGATCTCTCGGAGGCTTTCCCTGACTTTGGTTGGAGCTGTTTGATGGTAGCTGGGAGAAACGGTAGGCCTCTTCCTCCTCTTGCCTCATACCAATGAAGCATATCTAGGACACCCCGCGCCTGTTCTCATCAGCTCTGCTCGTAATTAGAATGCAGAAATAACGTCGTCCCCCCCCCCCCCCCCCCTTCCTCCTTTCTCCAATCTTAACGGTGAAGCTGAAAAGACCCGCCTATATATATAGAGAGGCGGGAGAGAGAAGAATATCTAATTAAGCTCTCATTCTCTTTCTTAGTCAGATTGTGTCCTCTTCGCTTTCTCTTCTCTTCAGTTATGACACACTCATGGCCTTTCTCTGGCCTGTGTGCAATTGGGGAGTTTGGAGTTTGGGAGTGTGAGGAGACAACACTTTTGATGAGTTGGAGCCTGCGTGGGTGGAGGGAGTTGTGTATATACGTGTGTGTGTGTGTGTGTGTAGGTTTGTGTGTGTGTGTGTGTGTGTGTGTGTCATGAACTTGTTCTTTTCATCTTTTCTCGTGTTTTACTCCTTGAATGTCTTGGCGCATGTGGTTGAGTGTTTTCACGCATGTTTGCCCATGTGTAGGTGCGTGGGCATTAGGTGCTAAAGTGTGAGTTTGAATTTATGTGTGTGTTTGTGTGTTCATTCGCACTGCTATGAGCGCACGTGTGCCAGTAATCAGTTTACACCTGCATAAATCAGTCTTTATCATGATACTCTCTGGCACAAACACGCCGCTTAATTACCCACAGCCCTAAGCACAGCCCTGACAGGCCCAATGCAGTCTAATCTCATCTCTTTCCGACACAACAAACACACACACACACACACACACATACACACAACCACACACACACACACACACACACACACACACATGCATGCACATCCTCGTGATGTTCACCACCTCTCCTGGCTTTATCCCTGCATCACGCGTGGTGCTGTGGGGAAAAAAAGGGCTGTGCTGATTAAGGGTGTCCTCTGCTCCACGGTACATAACTTACCCCGATGTCATTCGAAGGTTTTGGCAAAGACATCGAGTTTTTCTGTCCATGGACAAAAGGCAAATGATTTAATACAAACCGCAGAGTTGGAACAAAGGGTCCCGCTTGTAGTTCAAGAACAAGCGGAGGGGTGGTGAGGGTGAAGGAGGAGGGAGGGTGGGAGATTTTCACCCTCTAGTGATGCGAATGACATCAGTGGCTGGTGTTTTTTAAACATAGGCTTTGTTATTGTGGGCAGTTTTGTTCTGCCAGGGCCATTATGATATCAAGGGATCTTAAAAGGGGATGAAGGCTTTCTCTGCCCTTCCCATGCTTCCCACTGCAGTGGCACACGGCCAGCTCCTCATCCTGGCTCTTGCATCACTTCCTGCCTGGCCGAGGGTCATGTGACCAGAAGGACCCCCAATTGCAATGATGTAATTGTCACGAATAGAACAATGTGGGTACAGTTTGGCCCGCAATAGCCCCCTCGCAAAACGTCTTAAAATAATATATCCTGTTTCCTCCTTCCTCCCAGTGTGCCGCGATCTGGACTGGATAAAAACCTGGTGTTTATGACACTCTAAGCCATGAGTTTGTGGCAGATATCGCTCAGAGCAACACATGCACATCTGCGCCATAAAAAGGGGAAATATGAGGAGTGAAACAATGGAAACAGACGGTTTCTCGGGGCCCAGTGGGGCTGCCCGTAATTACCGTGGAGCTGCAGTCAGGGGCCACGGATTTGTCATTGTCCATATGAGCTGACGATTACAGAGGCACCAACGCTGCAGACAACACATTACACACTGTAGACTATCTCAAGGGGACTTTTTAGCCGGTAATATTACATTGGGCATATTTTACATGGCTTGCGGTAAACAATGATGTAGGGAATTGGTGGGGCCAAGTGTGTGTAATGGATTTTTTAGAGCAGCTGAAGAGAGACAGAAAGAGAGAGGGAGTGAGAGAGAGAGAGAGAGGGTGTGTATGAGTGTCGCGTGGTGAGTTGGTGAGAAGGAGTCCTGTTTCTGCCAAGATGGCTCATTTGAGCTGGGAGGCGGAGAAGGCAGTGCCGGGGGAAACGTGCAGTCTCTCCATCCTCCGTGCACTTAATTTATGCAGCATCTTGCAGTGCTTCTTCTGAAGCGGAGTCGCCGACACGGTGTGAATTTGAATTGAAGTTTGAGTGAGATCCCCCCTCTCTCTTCACACACACACACACACACACACACACACACACACACACACACACACACTCCTCTCCATACTGTTCCACTGTTTTGAATGGTGCCACAGCATTCCCCTATCTTGAGTATACGTGTAGGGAGGGAGATGTAAGGGCTTGACAGGCATCCAGAAGGCTCCGGTACAGTAAACACTGACAGGATTTTCAGTTCCAGGCGCTATAACATCTGCCTATCCGCCGCATCTCACTGCTCGCTCTCCGTTGCCTCGCCTTGCCGTGCCATAATTCCCCCAGGGAATACGGTGACCACGACGCCTCTCTCCTCGCCTCGGCCCCCAATCGGCTCTTCTTCCTCGCTGTGAGAAATTCCGCACCTTCCCGCTCCAACGCAGCACAACACAGCACCTTCGTACAAGCAGCTGAACTACTCAAAAGCAGGTTTTTTTTATTACTTACCCCACCACCTCCTCCTCCACCCCCAGCCCATCCTCTACCCCACTCCTTTTTTTCCAACGAAGGCAATTTGAGAATAAGATGCTTGCTCAAGGGCTGCAGCAGCACGGGCCTCTTTGATATGCTGGCTGCCTTCTGAGCTATCAAGACGCAGGGACAGAAGACATGGAAGAAGAAAGAGAGAGGAGAGGAGAGCAGAGGAGAAGAAGGGAGAGGAAGAAGGAGAGGGAGAGAAGAAGGGAGAGGAAGAAGGAGAGGGAGAGAGGATGAGCAAAAGCTAGAGAGACCTTGAGAGAAAGGGAGAGAAGAAGAGAGCGAGAGGAGAGGAGAGAAGAGGGGAGAGCCTAACCAAGTGGCACGCTTCCAAGCGAGTCAGCATAGAGATGCACTAATTAAAGAAGCCACAATTAGTGCAGCGTCTGACAAACAGGACGAGTCTTTCATCTCCCTCCCCTCCACTTTGGGCCAAAATCAGACCACCCCACTCCCAACACACACCCTACTCCCCATTCCCCGCACACACCCCACTCCCCATACACACCCCACTCTCCACACACACCCCACCCTCATCCAAGACTCACTCTCATCCCCCATCCTCCCCACCATGGACCACTCTCTCTCGGTGCAGAGAGCTTCTCAGCACACTTCTTTAGCACAAAATGCCGCTCCACTTAGTTCGCCTGCCGGTAAACTTACATGGCTGATAAACAGCATGTATACTAGGACAGAGTGATGCACTTGCAGCAGCCCCCCCCCCCCCTCCTCATCTTAATCCTTCGTCTTCAAAAACAAAGCCTACCCTCTCCATCTTTCCTAATGAAAGAGTGGGTTCCAGTAGACAACAGTGGTATGCAACACTGGGATGCAGCATATATTTGTTGATGGTAAACCTCTGAGCTAACATTTCTTCTATAGACCACCCCCCCCCCCCCCCCCTAGATTTCTTATTATTTCTGTTTAATAATGGATTAAGGGCCCACATCATTCATCAACATTTCCACACGCCACTGAGCGCTAACTCAACATAACAGCAAATCTCAAACTCCCAGCATTCCCCAAGCTCCTGCAACATATCCTTAAGCTAGTCTTCTCTTATTACATTTTCTGGGGAAGATATTGGATTCTGTTTCAAAGCGAGAGCTTTTTTGTGTTGACATCCTGGGAGCTCATCCTTTTCTCTTTAGAGCAGCGGGCGCTAAAGTAGCGCGGTGGCGGCGCCGTTGTGTGATGCATGTGTGCCCGATGCTTGATGACAGGTGACTGAGCCACAGCTCCGCAGAGTGCGACAGTGTGACAGGTGCGGGGAGGAGAGAGAGAGAAGAGTGTTAGAGAGAGACAGAGCGAGAGAAGAGAGAGCCACGAGAGGCGTCGGCTGCGCGAGCCACAGTGGCCCACATTTCTGAGGTGACACACAACACATGAGGGGATGGAGTGGGAAGCGCGCACACACACACGCTCTCTGTAATGTAGATTGAGGCCCCAACAGGCTGCAGGTAAATCTGAGGACTCCATTTGACAGCGGCGGCGCAGACAGCTGAGGATGGGCTCCTGGCACCTGAGCAGAAGGGCTGAGTAACATCACTGCATCTGCATCCTCCCCTTGGGCCAGGACATGTGCCAGGGACTGCGTTGAGGATGTTCCCTCACATGCTTGTTGGTGCTGATGGTCTAGTGGTGGTGCACTGGAGGACACAATGAATGGATTTATTGTGTGGTGGTCCTGTGTGACAGAACCAGACTTTATAGAGTGTTCACTGCCTGGGGCATGTAATAGGAGTGGGAGTGTGTGTGTGTGTGTGTGTGTGTGTGTGTGTGTGTGTGTGTGTGTGTGTGTGTGTGTGTGTGTGTGTGTGTGTGTGTGTGTGTGTGTGTGTGTGTGTGTGTGTGTGTGTGTGTGTGTGCACTCCTCTTGTAACAGCCAGCCAGCCAATCTTGTGAGTCAGAGTCTGTGTGGGTTTGCTCTGTGTGTGTGTGTGTGTGTCCGCTTACATGTGAGAGCAACGTGTATTGCCGGCGTCACAACAGTGTGCGTCCCCGTCACATCTTCTAATCAAAGCCGAAGGGACTGTTGATATGATACCGCTAAGGGGGTGGGGGGGTGGTGGAGGAAGGCGAGATCACCGTGTGTGTCCCCCCAACCGCCCCCCCCCCCCCCCCCCCCCCATTTGTTTAGACAAAAAAAAAAATGCTTCACCGAGACTTGGCAGGAAATGCCACATGTTAATGTGTCTGTTGGATGACTAAGATGGCTATCATGGTAAGGATTTATGCTCCAGCTTCCTGCTTGTTTGACTGCAAATGGGCTGGAGATACTCATGAGGTGCTCTTGCCCTCCGTCCATGGCTTCACGGTCTCTCATTATATAAGAGTGCCATCAAATGGCCAGAGGGTGTAACTGCAGGGGCCATGGTAGCAAGCATGGTGGACTCCCAGCCTCGACCACATAAATCCCATTAATGAAGCTCGCAGTGGGTGGCTGTAATCATTTAGAGTTTTACATGCTAATATAGCCCCCCTTTCAACCCAGCTAAATTACCCTTGGGTCAGGCAGCTGAATGCTTGATAAACATATTTCCATTTTCTTAAACCAGTCATTATTTACAGGCTTTCTATTTGGTGTTGAGCATTTCTCCACAGACCCATTTAACAGCCAACACTCAAGCAAGGTTCCTGATACTGCATGTGAACTCCATTTAGAAACCGTACACTAGGGGGCGATATTTAACCCCTACAGCCCCCCTGCAGCACTTTTGTGGTAAATTGAGCTGATTGTGCATCGATTGGTATCGTACAAGCAGCAAACTATGATGATAGCATCACATAGCCCAAACATAAAATTGCTCTGCAGTGTTTATAAAAGGCCTGGACTGATTTAGGCTGCATGAGAGGTTATGGATTTTTTTTAAGAGGGCAGGTCTGATTGGAGGAACACATATCCAGAAGCCCATAGAGAGGCTCCAGAATACCTGCTGGCCTGAAAAATGACAGTGATAGGGTATTCATAGTCCTGAGAAGAAACCGCTCAGGGTGCACCTCTTTTTAACGCCTCACCATGGGAATACTCTGTGTCCACTTTGTACTACTTTGCATAGGGGCTGCTTAAAAAAAAACATGGTTAAAATTGGCTGAAGAGAAGTAAGAAGATCTGGTATACCACAAGTGAGGTGGCACCAGTCCATGCAGTGAAGCACACATACTTTAGATATGACTACACTGTGAGACAGAAGAGCAAATATAATATGAGAAATGTTCAGGTCAATTGTGTTCCTGCTTCTGCTCTGTTATCTACCCTGAGTACTGACCTGTGATTGTCTGAAGTGTTGCTTGGGTTCCAGTGGGATTTCGTGCGGTGTGAGGGAACAAATCTTCTGTGTAGTTTTTGTTTTTAGACTTTGATGCACTGCCATGACTCTGTGCCATTTCCTGCTTTCTTGTATCATGCAGCACAAGTGCACTACGCATCATGTATTGATCTTTAAACTGAATCCTCCAGCGCAAAATACATGATGCAAGAGCAAGGCAACGCATGGGAAAACTCCCAGAATCTCAGTACGGAAACTGAGATGAGGCTGCACCTTAGCAAGCAAGGCTTACAATCTTTAAAAAAATGATTGCTTTTCTAGTCCTTAGGGAAATGAAATACAATTTCAGGAACGATGGCAATCATAAATTAATTTAGTATTTAGTTAAACAAAAGAGTTAAAAATGGAAATAAACATAATTAGGCTGACAAAAAAAAGTAAGTACAGTAAGTTGTAGAATAGAAAATTAGAGGTGGAAGAGATCTATGCTGTTTAAGTATTCAAGGGAACACAATTTGACACTTTTTTTTTTATAGGCAACTAGTTTTTGTACCATCCTCAAATTCATTTTGATAGCATATGGTCATATGAAGGACAGATAAACGCCTGTGATTTCCCCACTAGCCATCCAGGATATGCCCTATGTAGTTCTGTGTATCGGGCTGGTATACCCTGCAAAAATGGAAGAAAAGCTTTCACACGCATGACATCGCCAGCTAAACTGCCAAAAGACACCACTTAGTGTGTTGGCAAGCTTCTATCAGTGTCAGCTGGGCTGTTGATGGTGTTTGCAAGATTTTTGCATGCCTTTTAGGTAGTTAGCTTACTATTTTTGGAACAGAACTCTGTATTGCTGCTTTAACTAAACCCATATTATTGGCATAGGTACCATCACACTAGCATTTGGGAAACACTAAAGTAACAGGTTTTGTAAGCTACTGGCATTGACAGTGCAAAAAGAGTTTGCTTTTAAATAAAGGAGTTCATTAGAATTCAGCTCCGTCCTTCCTGCCAGCCAGCCAGTCAGTCAGACAGTCAGTCAGTCACCCAATGCAGTGATTAAAACACTGCTGTAACTCCATTAGACACCTTAGTTCCTTTGACAACTCATTTTTGAACATTCTCACAGACGCGAAAGGTTATGGTGCCGGATTACAATTTCCAGATCAATGTGCTCCCACTGTTCGCTCTGTCCCTGTCATCTTCTCCTGTTGATCTCTACTACAAAGCAGAGGAGAGACTTTTATATTCGTCAAGGCTGCGGTAGATTTGTACCGAGCTCAAGACTGTGAGTGTTTTTTGGTTTGGTTTGATGGGCAGATTGAGTGACTAGTGAAACAAACTTGGAGAAAGTTATTCCCCCGTGATGAATGTGATCATGAACGACAGAATGGCAAACGTGATGTATTAAACCCACTGATTGATGTGGGTTGATGGTCTTAATAAGGCCCGGTCTGAAGCACAGTAGAGTTTGTGTGTAAGGTTCACTGCTTACTTATTGATTCATTGTGAATAACTTCTTATGCTCATATACAGTGATGGAAAGGGGGGGGGGGGGGGGGGGGGTGGTGGGCACGTGTGTGTGGAATGAGTCCATGGTTATACATTATCAATTGATTAGTAATTAGCATGTTATAAATTATGTGTATGTAGTATTTAGAGAGTGCAAAGATACATACTTGATGCATCATCTTAATGCTATTCACCTTGCCATTTACATCAATTACCTTTAGAAATAAACATTTAAGCAATTCAATCATATTATACAGCTTTGTTTTGTAAGCATTTCATAGATATGAATAAGATAACAGGGGTCTCTGGAAATGAAACAATTTAGCAATGGCAATGAATTCCAATTTACCCTGGAACTGGAATACGTTAACTGTAATGATCTCTAATTGAGCTCAAATCAGTCTGTGATTGAAATATTTACTATTTACAACATGAAAAGGAACAGCTAAAACGACACAAGCTTGTAGTGCCCTGCTGATATTAAAGTCTATGTTTTAGATAGAATACTTTTGTAAAAGGAAGCTGAGTGGATCTACATATATATATATATATTATACTTTCTATATTTTTTACTGCTGTATGATAATATCATGATAATAAGCTTTGTTGCTTTATTCTAGATAGGCATGGTTTTGTCACGTTAATGTTACCTTGTCACAACAAATAGAACTACTAGATTGAGACACACCTACAAACCTTCAGTGTGTCCAATTAAGTAGGCCCTAATACTATAAATGAAAATGAATGACAATGTGTTTGGAATGACCCTGACAACGGTATTTAATCGGCGATCGTTGGTCTGGAACTCAAATAACACTGCAGACCAACACAGGTTAGGTCTTACTTGCAAACTAATATGACAGACGTTTCAATAACAAAAAGGAAAACATTTTACAGGTCAGCCATATGTTACACAATCACAGAATGTGAAATTGTCACTGTGTATAAAGTCACTTATAAAGTATAAAGTGAGCCCATTAATGACCACGTTCATGACTGCTGGCTGCATGTGACTAGACAAGACTGTTCACGGGTGTGAAAAGGTGAAATCCCTCCCCCTTCTCACTGTGGCCCAAATGGGGAAAAGGACTGGACTCCCCTACCTGAATGTCTGGGTCCCCTACCTCTGTGGAGAGGTCCAATTGAATAATTGGACCAATTTAGCCCTTGGGCGACCTTTTTTAATGTGCAGCTCATTATTGACTGGGGGAAAGACAGATTGAACATGCTGGAAGAAAGCTTGGAGAAGGTACATAGACCAAACCTGTGGGCTTTTTGACCAGAGAGTCCTAACTTGTCTGTTTTAGTTTTGTTCAGTTTGGGTATATTTGTTTTGGGGTGATCCCTGTTGTAAATAAATAGCCATTTTTTAAGAAAGCCACTGTCTCCTGCACTGTGTGTGTTTCCTTCCTGCAACCCCATTTTACTAGCCTACATCCCACATCGTGAGATGGCTGACTCGGCCCATCTTCACAACGAGTCAGCTGTTATTTGGACTTCATTAGTACCACCTGGATCTGACAGTGTGTATGCTGTTACATATTCAGAAAGATTTTAATTTTTTATAGCAACCAAGTTCATGTGTGTTAATGAACTTGGCAAGAAGTAATGATTACAAGAAGTGTTCTTGTTGCCTATTTTGTACTAAGGGCTAAATGTTAACTAGATCAAAGCAGTGGGTTGCCAAGATGTCTTTCATTCTACTTTTCTTAGAAATGGGTGCCCTCTGGAAAAGGCTTGTTCTGTTTCAATAGCTAGCAAGTAGATAAAGCATTGGCAATATAAAAGGGGTCTCATGCACATATTCTAATCTTAACTCTCATATTTATTTGCCTAAGCAAAGCTGATATTTCAAACTGCATGTATGTGTTCAATGGTGTGATATTCCATAATTGTTCAATGATGAATGATAAGTCAGCTGATACTCAAGATGTGCCGTGTAAGGAGGTGCCATTAGCAGATAGAATGGAGTTGTAACTAGAATGCGTTTCGTGAACGAACTGCGAGAGTGTGCTTGCTCTGTTGCGGCCATGACCGAGAGAACAAGTGCCTTGGAATTGGGGCAGGTGTCAGCTCTCCAGCTCTCCCTGCTGGATGAGCATGCACAAATGAGTATGCACAAATGAGTATGCATGAGTGAGTATGCATGAGTGAGTATGCATGAGTGAGTAAACATGAGTGAGTACGCACGAGTGAGTATGCATGAGTGAGTATGCATGAGTGAGTATGCATGAGTGAGTATGCATGAGTGAGTATGCATGAGTGAGTAAACATGAGTGAGTATGCACGAGTGACTAAACATGAGTGAGTATGCATGAGTGAGTTCTCTCGGTCATGGCCGCAACAGAGCAAGCACACTCTCGCAGTTCGTTCACGAAACGCATTCTAGTTCCATCTGAAATCACCACAGAAATGTTCTACTATGTTCTAATACATGGTGCATGCAACAATCAAAAATGGATGCAAAATAAATGGTGTATGCAACAATCGGTTGACTATGGTGTTAACAGACTACTAATTATTCCACTGGTTCTTGCACGAGGCCCAATGTGCTCTTATGATCTGTTTGCACCATAGTCATATATCATAAATGCAGCAACCATGGCGTTACTTTCCAGACGTTTCAACACCCTCAGTTGTTGCCATCCTACCCTCCTGACGTGCTGTGGCTGTGTTGAAGAGCTAGGTTATAGCTCTTTATGCTAACAGCCACACCTACTACTACAGACCAACAACTGTTTGAATTCCTGATTCTGTACTTTACTAAAATCTAAAGCTTGGCTTCAGGACCTTTTCTTCCTTACCTCCTTTGCTTCCCACGGATTTATGTGGCTGATTGGTAGGTTGACTGTCACCAGACTGAGAGGAGCAGGCATGTTGAGTGGCTGTCACCCACATATCGGACTGTGCTTTTAAGTTTGTGGAGTAACTATGAAGGCCTTTCAGAATACAGACCTTAAACTTTCCTTGTTCTCCTCCACCATTGCTACCTGGAGCTCTGCTCTCAACTCCCCAATACCTGTCTATTCTGTAAAGCATTTTGGGCTCCAGAAAAGTGCTATAGATCAAATATATTATTATCAATGAAAAGCCATACCAAAGTTGATTCTTTATCCAACCTTTTTGGTCAAATCCTGTTTTACTTCTGTCTTTATTTTCTTGATTTGTTCAGAAATCCAGCTATTGTAGACGTTGGTTGGAAGGGAACATTTTCAGCACTTTCTCTGCCATCCTAGCAATATGTCTGCTTTGCCTTGAGGAAGACTCCGGTCATACAGGGGCAGAGTGTGTGCAGGTAGACAGGCAGGAAGGCCATCCAATCATTTAATTCGTGCCAAATGATTGTACAGGCTTTGTACAGCTCTGCAACTGCCACAGATGATTTTATTCTTTTTATTGTCAGAGGGTATCATTTATTCATTGCTGTTGGGATGCAAGAGAATTTAAATGCATTGCCTTCTAAAGTTTTAACAGTCGGCTAATCAACACAAAACTCAGCTCAGATGTATTTTTTGTCTAAATAAGAAAATATGATTCATAAGTACGTCTAAAATTTGACATAATCCTGCACTCATAATGCCTCCAAATATTAGGTGTATTTGGTATTTGTAGTATCCCTTCAAAGAGACCATCTGATATGAAATAATGCATCTACTGTCCCCCTCCTCGATATCCAGACAAACGGATCAGCACCCATCACTTTCTGATAAGCCAATTATTACCTGGGGTTTCAAGTTGTGTCAGGTTACTTCCTGTCAGATGGTCCAGCAGAAGGCCTCCACAGTTTTGACCAGAGCCTGAGAGCACTGCCCAGCAATCTGTCACCACCAACTATAGTAATTAGTCCCTTCCGAGAGCAAGACAGTCCGCCCTTTCTGTCTCCCCCATCAACCATCAGCCCTCTGATGTAAATGAGAGTGGCTATTACCCAACCTGCATCTAAACTCATTCCACTGTCTAGACCTGCTTATTGATTCCTGTTTGTGCTTCCAGTGTTTTTCCCTTTTGCCAGCAGTGCTGGGTCCCATGATTGCTTTTCCACTGGTATAACTTGTGCCAGGGAATACAAAATAGTTTACTCATCAGGTCTAATAGGCAATAGTCTCGGTACATTGAGTGCAATTGCAAAGCAAGTTTTGTCTTAGTAAAAAAAAGTAAAAACAATAGTTTTTGTTGTCAACCATAACAATTAGACAAACCTTTTCCTACAGAGGGTATGATTTCTGGGGAGCCATTAGTCATGGTGAATGCTACGCTATAAAGAAGTGTTAATGCAAACAGCTCGATGCTGACTTAGGAAATAGGACGTGAATCCAATTTAGCAGGTTGCCCTCCTCTCCGCGTCTCTCTCCTGTCACTCAGCAGGTGGATCCAGTTGACCAAAGGGGACGTGGAGGTGGACTTCCCCCAGAGTGCGAGTCCTTGTTCCTGCCTGTGATGAGAGGTGTCCCGCTGAAAGAAGCCTTTCGCCTATCAGAGAGAGGATGCTCCCTTTGAGAGATTGGGTCCCCACCACTCCTCTTGCCCCATTTACCACCAGTCTCGTAAGACAAGTCGTCACTCAACGAGATAAGCTTGATTTGTGTGTGTGTGTGTATGTGTGTGTGTGTGTGTGTGTGTGTGTGTGTGTGTGAATTTGTGTCACTCGCGAGGTTGTGTGTCTTCAAATGTGTCTTTATACTATGTTTGTGTTTGCGTATGAATGTATATATTTATGTTTGTTTGTGTGTACTTTAGATGTGCATGTTTTTACGTCTGTGTGTGCACCAGTGTGTGCATACGTTTACAGGGACAACAGTGTCAATAGTCCACTGTGTAGCCCGACGGTAGATAACAGCTCCATAGGTCCCTTCTCAGAGCGGGTTTATTAAACCTGTCAATTGCATTGTGGAGAAGAATGCTTTGTGCTGGCTGATGTTCATGGCTAAAATTCCTATAGAGATGAGTGATGTGTGATGGTCAAGTAAGGAGGGATGATAATTGGCATGGGAATCTGATAGTGGAGCTGGTTTGTTCTCAAACTCAACAGTTCCCAGATGCACTCCCAGTGTGCCAGTAGGGGGAAATCTTTGCCTCCTCAAAATTCAACAGGTTGATCCCTGCACTCGGCAAGGGAGGAGGGGGAGGAGAGGAGGAGAGGGGAGGAGAGGGGAGGAGAGGGGAGGATCAACATATTTCTATCAGAGCTAGGAGGAAATGGCAACATGTGCAGCCTATTCTGCATGTTAGTCACAAGCACAAACAAGCACAGACATGCACAATGTGCTGTGAGTGGGACTGATCAGGCACACCTGTGTTCCTGTCAACACTGCTGAAGTTCAAAGCACATGTTTTATGAGAGGCTATACTGTTAGTGTATCCACTGCAGTATTAAAGGGAGAGTCTGAATGCAAACCTCCAATGGAACAGAAAGCAGCATACAGTATATACTTTAACTAAAGATATTATAAGTATGGTTTCAATTACTTCTGTACAAACAATTTGTTTATTGTAAATACTGTGTATATAATAATCACTTACATAGCATAAATAAATATATTATTATTGACACATTATTGAATAATTGACTATTAAAAGTATACAGTAAATATGTTTAATGAAGTAACTGTAAGCAGTAATTAAATCAGTCAGGTCAATGTCAGGTAGTGGGTAAATAACACTCAATCAGTGTTAGGATTTAGATTATTTCCAATTGCTGGTTCATAACATATCTGCCAGTATTCCTCCAAGCATGGATCTACTGAATCATCAGCATGGCTGGATGAGGCTCCAAACACAAAGCCCCACACAGATTAGCCAACATCAACTGTAAATGAGACCCACAGTATATTCATCTACTTACGTCTCCTCCTCTCCAGCCCTGGCCCAGAGTGGCCAGAGCCTTCAAACCGCGCTATTTGATAGCCACCTCCAGCCCTGACAAACCCCAGACCTGACCCGTGTATTTATGTTCTCTTAAGGGCCCGGAGGATGAGGTAGCTGCTGCTCCGTGGCCCCTCGCCTGGCGCGTGCACAAAAGAGCCGGCCAGCCAGAGGCCTTCCCCCGGCCACTGGCAGCACATGGGCCCAGTCCAGGTCTGGTGCCAGTGCAGGCGGGCCGTGACTTTGATGAATAGGCTCTGGCTTTTTCTTGGGGTGTGGGGTAGGGTAGGAAGGGGTGTTTGGGGGTGGGGGGGGTTGGTGACTCCTCTGTAGCCGGGGCTGAGGAGGAGGAGAAGGCCCAGGAACACTGGCGGCCTGTCTGGGGGAGCCGAGGTGCGGGGGCCCTTGATTAATAGGGCAGAGCACCGGTGCCTCCCTTACCTTACGCTATCTCTCCCCTGAATTCGGAAAAATAAACGGCCACAGTCAGCTTACATGGCCAAAGAGAGAAGAATGAGAAGAAAAAGAGAGAGAGAGAGAGAGAGTCAGTCCTGGTTCCCCCAAGGCCCACTGTGTGATGGCTCAGCAAGGTTCAGATCTTCACAAGGCTTTAGGCCAACTAACGGTTTCACTGTCAACTACTTTTTTTGTGTGTGTTGCTGTTGCCCCTACGGTCTTTATCGCAGCTGAAAAGAGCTTGATTGTCATCCCCATTGTCACAGTGGAACGGAGGTGCTGGAAAAGTGAAGCATGAGCTGAATTGCAGGTCGATGCTCAGGAGGATTTTTCCATTATTCGCAGCTTTGGCTCCATGGGCCTGGAAGCCTCATCCCTTTGCCTGCTCTGTCAACCTTGCTATTGGAAATGACAAGCCCAGTAAGCCTCATTTTGAACTTTGGCTGCTTCCAAACCACAAAAGGAGCTCCCCGAGGAGTCCAAAAACCAGTGAGCAAGCAATGTATTCAACCCCCTAGCGTCGCCTCACACCCCCCACTCTTGCAAGCTGGAGTGACACATGAGTAGACCCAATTGGAAGGGCTTGATAGGGCTGATATTTGTGCAGAGCAGTGCTGGGGTTGAAAAGCTTTTACAAAGTCTCAGAGAAAACACTGTAAAAAAAAAAAAAGACTTCAGCAGGTGATGTAATATATGGAAATATCTGCCCTTTGAGCAAGAAATGATTGCACCGGAGCTGATGACACATAGTTGTTAATTCAAAGAGCACAGTCACTCCCCTGCAGTTCTAAAAGTGTTTGACAACAGTCAGTGGTGCTATTTAATCTGCAATAGTTTACAGTTTGCCTTTTAACATTGCATGTCATTTCCATTTTGATGAGGGTTTGTGTGCTAAAAAAGCAAATTGGCTTGTCTTCCTGCTTTGGTGGTTTTCCAAGGCTCTTCACAGCCAGCCTGAAAAAAAAAAGTTGCTGCTCAGTCAAATTCACTCCATTAGCTGACACTTGTCAACACAGTTTGGCAGCCCTGGTTTTATCTGGAACCTGCAAAAGAAAGGAGGGGTGGAGGCTGAAGGAGAACCGAAGAGAAAAAAGGTTATTATTGAAAACAACAACAGCACACTCCTTGAGGTCCACTCAGGCCTGTCGGGGTGCCGTTCGTCTTGTCTTCAGGACCCCAGCCATCGGCTCAATGCCCCCTGCCCCCGCCGGAGGAAAGGTGTGCTGGGGGGCTGACAGTGGGCTTTGTGTGCCCCTTCTCACCCCCCCATGATGGATGGGTTCATGGCCCAGGCCGCAGCATTGTCCACTCGGGGCCCAAGAGTCCTCCTTGCCTGCCCTGACCTGTTGATCTTTATCTGACCACTGAGTCAATCAGAGCTGCGCTGACCAAAGCCTGTGAAAGGACAAGCAACCTGATCTGTCCCCTCTTGGAGAGGAGCTGGAGAGGAGAAACAGGAGGAGGAGGAGGAGGAGAGGGGGGGGTAAGAAGGCATAGGGGCCTGGGTGCGCTCAGTGGAATTTAATTAGCCAGCCGAGACGGTGGCTCTGTCAAATCCTTAACGGGCGCACACTTGAACGAAAAATGTCTTAGGTGCTAAGACAAATCGTTCATATGAGCAAGTTGTGCTGTCTGCTTCAAGCCATAGCGGGATACAACCAAATCCGATATAACAGTGTTGTCCTATCTGTGTCAATCTTGTCCACCGTCCATCCATCATGGTCCAGGTATTTGTGTTCACTGGTTAACTGGAGTGAGGACAGGCCCCATGTTGCTCTGTCAGAGCGCAGGTAATGCCTTTACTTCTCTTCCTCCTCCACTCAATCTTCCTCTACACACAAAAACCAGCGTTGATACTCGAACAAACACTCGGCACCCCCTTTGCATTTGTATGCACAGACGAGATAGATCTGCATCCGACTTCAGCATTGACTACAGAGCATGAAATAGGATGCTGTTTGTCACCAGCGTTGTACGTTACCTTCGACGAATTACTTTTTTTGTCAGAGAATGAGCGAGGAGTAATTTCCTTTTTTTCCTCTTCCTCCCTCCTTCCCCCCCCTCTCTCTCTCTCTCTATCTCTCTTTCTTTCTCTCTCTCTGTGATCGATAAATTGCACAAACACGGCACATAATGACTAATTAGGCAGCAGGGGGCCAGCGGGGTCCAGCGACGGCTCTCTCGCAGTGGGAGATCGCCAGCCATCTGAGGACGGCTGCCCCTGGCTGTGCCTGCATGGAAAAAAGATCAGCCGCGGAGGGGAACGACACTTTTTCCATAAATTTCACGAGCGGCAACGCTTGAGAGCAAGCCCTGACAACCGCTGTCTTGCTCGCCATTCCATCAAGAAAGGGATGGAAATAAATTATCCCCCCTTTCGCATTTCTTCCCCCCTGAAGTGGCTTCTCTGTCCAGAGACGCATTCACCCCATTTCGCTTTGGGCTGCAAGAGTAGGTCCCCCAGAGGGGACCGGGGACCTACAGCGGCTACCCACTGCGAGAGCATGAAGCATTGCACATTGCTTTCTGTGAATTTATGTCAGTGAGTTTTTTTCTCGTTCCACTTGCAGCATGTGGGAAAGACAGCTCTGTCTAGGCCCAGCGAATACAGAGAGGTAGAGGGTAAGGCAGAGAGAGAGAGAGAGAGAGAGAGAGAGAGAGAAAGAGAGAACATGAGGGCGGAGTGAGGCGAGAACGGGCCTTCCCTTCCAGGCCAAAATGATCTGACCGCGAGGCCCGAAAAAGAAACATTTGTCATGAATTTATAGGTTCCAGGTTAACAAGGTCCGGCTCTTAGAAAAACAGGCTGTCCCTGAGATGCTGTAAATAACCAGGAGGAGAGGGTGAGCCCGGACCAGCCCCGGACTGCTGCACCGGTGGAAACGCGGTCATGGTGAAATGGAAACCATGCGCCACGTAGCGGACCAGCGGTTCGGAACACCAGCAAACGTCCCTCCCCTCCTCCCACAGCAGCTGTAAGGAAAATGGCGCTGGAGAAAAGAGCCGCCTGCACCTCCCATATGGTTTTAATATCAGAGCCACCACCACTTGATATATGGCTCAGAACTTGGAGGCCTTTAAATGACTCAGCCAAATAACCCTATAAACACTGTGACATCAAGTTAGATGCAAACGGTCATACTCAAACAAAATAGACCTCACTAAAAAAGTTACAGTAGCGAACCACTCGCTCCTCCCATCACAAAGTGTTCCTCCACCAGATTTCTCACAGAAGACCCAGACACCCCCCCCACCACCACCACCACTTCTGGCCTATTTCACACCACTGCCAAAATTCCAGCAGAGCCTGTGGTCCTCCGTTGTGGAATATTCTTAACATTATATTCGACAAAATCACATATAGATAACCTTCTAACCTAAGTGGTTAGCTGCTAAACCCATCTGTTGTGGGAAAACATTGAAAGTTATACTAAAACAGAGATGTCACTCAGCCAAGGGCCTGCAACCCCCATGTGGACCCTCAGAGTTGATCTCTCTTGTCCCTCTCGGTCACCTCTGTGTGACCTCTCCCCCTGTCAGGTAGGTCTCCACAGTGTCACTGACCCCCTCACCTGAGGGACTGGTACGGGGCAGGCTACTCAAGCGTGGACGGCCGGGGCGGCCGCTCCATTCAGCCGGCCACCTCAATAAATCTGTGAGGAGAAAAGGGGACCGCGGGCTGGTGTTTATTTTACAGAGCCTCTCCTCTTTCCCCGTGATTCATGGCTCCAGGCCTGAAGGTTAATTGCAGCTTGACTAAGAGAAGAAAAAAGAGCACCTGTGTGTGTGTGTGTGTGTGTGTGTGTGTGTGTGTGTTTGTGTGTGTGTGTGTGTGTGTGTGTGTGTGTGTGTGTGTGTGTGCGTGTGTGAGTGGGCAGACATGTGTGTGTGTGCCTCTGCCTGTCCTTCTGTGTGAATGTGTTATTGTGTCCAGGAATGCATGTGTGTCTGTGTGTCATCGTGTGTGTATGTGCATATGTGTGGGGGAGTGCATTTAACAATGTAAGACAGTAAGTGAACCTAAGCAGCCATTTAAAACACATTTGTTTTCCTGAGCACCAATATGAAAACCAATCATTTTGTGTCTGGATCCAGCCCATATGGCCGCGCATATGTCTGCGAAAATAAGCCAGTTGGAGGTTGTAAATAACTGCTTAACTAGAGGGGAGCCTAAACTAACAGCATAACGCTGTAAACTGCAGGCATCACCTCTCTCTCTCCCAAGCCCCTCTTTCTTGCTCTGTGTGTGGGAACATCTCACAGGTCAGAGGTTAACCGAGGGAAGGCGTTTTGCTTTTCTATCCCCGATGGTAGCACACTACATTAAGGCCCACTCCGCCGCACCGTGCTGTGCCGCGCTGTGCCGATTCTCCCGCCTCTCTGGTGAAACTTAGTCATGTGTGCAGCGGCCGAGCGACTGTTACTGTCATCACCCTCTCTAATGCAGGGCCCTCGCTGTGCTAAACGAGCCCAGCTTTCAGCAGGGTATCAGGCCCGGCGCTTTCAACTTGCATACACCTGTGTGTCCCACAACATCACAGGCTATTTCTCAGTGTTTGCACAAACAGCCGCCCCACCACCACCCCCAAACAAACTGCAGCAGGTACCTCTTGAGGGAGTCCAGGTGGACGGTGTGCATGTGTGTGCGTGTTGGGGGGCTCTTTAATGTGGCATGCCGTAACTTGAGTGAATGTGTGTGTGTGTGTGTGTGTGTGTGTGTGTGTGTGTGTGCCTGCATGTAAATCAACATGTTTGTAACACTTTGTATATAAAACACACACCACAACATTGTGACAAGAGTGGGCTTGCTTACTGCGTGTGGGTGTGCATACACATGTACACACTCTCAAAATCAAAGACACCCAAGCAAAAGCAAAAATGCTCACATACACACATACACACATTAACACACACACAGAGGCACTCACACACGCGTGCATATAACCACAGACACATGTACCCAAAGACACACATCCAGGCACAGGCCTTTCAGCAGGCAGCCCAGGGGTCGTGTGGGTAGAGGAGAACTTCAGCAGGGCCAGAATGTGCAGGTCTGTCCTCCTACTCCACCTCGCATCCCACATCATTTTGTATGCATCATTACTTCTCCAGAAACGCTAAGGCAATAAACAGCTCAGCAGGAAAGATTTTATTTAAAGAAAAGGGAGGGGGGATGGAAAAACACACAGAGGGATGAGAGGAAGGAGAGAAAGAGCAAAAGAGAGAGAGGAAGAGAGAAAGAGAGAAAAACGATCTGCACACACACACACAAAATACCACAAACTCTTAAATCAATTATCCCTGACTGAACATTAAGCAACATAAATGTAATTAATAGCAATAACATCAACAAATGATTTTCGGGGACATTTTCTTTGCTTGGAGCTCCGCCTGAACTGGCCAGATATCCGATTGCAACGGCCGTACCTGTGGCTGTGGAATCGGCTGTTCTCCTGAGCAGCGAGGTGCAGGAGCAAAGACAAATGTGTGAGTCTCATTCATGTATCCTGGGACAATATTCGGCATGAGTTAACTGGAGGAAATGAAGGATAAATAAAGAAGACCTTGGCAGCGCTGCAATAATTATATGCCACTCTATCCAATCTACATAAATAAACACCGTGGCGAGGGAAAGGCCTACAGTTTTGGTTAAAATCATTTTTCAGCCCTGACTGCAGTGCCCTGTGCGTCTCCAAAACAGCACATGTTTATTGCAGAGCGCATGTTTTACATTTTACATGAAGTATTTAGTTTAGGTTGGCCAGGCAATCGTATGCAAGACTCCAGACTCCAAGATTGATCCGGAGTGTGTATTCCCGGTGCAACATTCCCAATCCATCACTCGCCGCCGACGCTCACAGGAAATCAGGAGGGCTTCCTTATCACATTACTCTTCCACCTCTTTCTAATCTCTTGTAAAATTAGCTGCGACGGTAATCAGTAAAAGCCTTGTTTTCCCACCCCCACCCCCACCCCCACCCCTGGACACTCCATAGGCCCCATCACTTACCCAAGAACGGTTACCTGTTTTCACCTTTTCTGTGGTGATGGTGTCTGCTCTGACAGGCCGTCCAGCCCCCTGGGGCCTTGATCAGATAGCGACCCGGCCCTCGTTCCCCCTCACAGCTCTTGGCAAACATAGGCCCTGGCCTGCCCTTCTCACCCAACCCCTGGATCAACACAAACTCTTCCACTCCCCAGCCTCCAACCTCCTAGATCAACCCCAAACACGCATCGATGCACTTTCAGAAAGGCCTGAATGGCTCATTGGGTAGAAACTGCAGGGCAGACATTGGGCCCTGGAATCATGACTGAGGTGCCTCTTCATCTTCTGAGCAGAGGAGCCTGGCTGCAGAGGGCTACAATTTCATGCAGATGCAAACACACAGTGTGCCATTCTACAGTGTGGTTATGGGCATCTACAGTAGGCCAGTCAGAGGACTGAAGGCACTTCAGGGCATGTATGGTAATGGGAGAAGGTTCCATGGAAAGGATCTTAATATTTTTGTGTTTTTTACTCCCACACTCCCACTTTTCACTCATCTCATCTCCATAATTTTCTTACTGGTAGAATGTCTCTTGACCGGCAGTATTGACCAGCAGTCCATTCCTGACAGTCCGACAACTTCTGAATTAGATGCGACTTATTCATCCGAAGAGTTGCTTTAGAAAGAGCCATCAAATCTCACCCATGCAAAGCAGGCCAAGCAAGGTTTGCCATTTGGCAGGGACTGTATTTGCGCTGTCCAGCAGGGGGAGCAAGAGCACCAAGGTGCGACCTCTCCACTCCCTCAGCTATCCCTTCCTCTCTGACTCACTGTTTGCATTTCCCAACCCCATTCCATTTCCCCCTTGGGCTCATCAAAAGACACACGAGCCCTGAGGTGCATGGAATAGCAATCATGTGTGGCTATAATAAGAATAAGACTGGGGCCTAATAGCAGGTAAATAGGTGCCCTCAAAATGAACCGGGCGTTTGAGTGACACCGGCAGCCAGCCTCATTGGGATTCCTGAGCTGTTCGCTGCCAAACTGAAATGCACCCCCTTATTACGGGGGCAAACGGACAGATATTTGTTAATGAATCCACATGCTTGAGTAACTCAAGCCCCCAGAGTTTGTCCCCTCTGCCCCCCGTTGTGAAGGCGCTCGCTTGTGGCAGGTCAGAGGTCATTGTTAAAGGTCACACGGCTTTAAGGTCTCCCTCTCTCTCTGGTAATGAGTGGTTATCAGGCTCTAATGGGTTTGTTTAAAAAAAAAAAAAAGGGAGGTAAAAAAAAATGGCAAGGTAGCTGGGTGAGGAGCCGCTAACCTGCCGTCTCATTTCATCCTTTAGAGGGAGATTTGTGCGCGGCATTAGCAAGTGCAGTGTGGTGTGCAAATATTTTGATGCGCAACTGTGTGCAACTGTGCACTACATTTAGTCCGAGGAACACTGAAAACAGACGAAGAGTGTCCTGGTAATGGTAATGGTATCACTTTTCTAAACAAATGCACTCAATCCAAGACAGGGTTGTCTTCGAAAGAAATCAGAATAGCAAGGACTTGTTATCTGATGTTTCAGCCCATAGAATTTTAACTTATGGTGACCGCAGGCATCGGTGCAAGTCGGTGTAGATTAGCAAGGTCAAGCTATGCAGTAAGTCAAAACTTTGTCAACTGATCAGTGGACTGAGAAAAATCGAGAATGAGCTTTTAGCTCATTTCCGCTTCCTCAATATTGTTTGTACAACAGCTTACACAAGGGGGGAAATCAGTCCAAAAATATCGCAATGTGCTCCCTTTCAAACAATGAAAAACGTGTAAGATTTTTGGATCCTATCTCTTCATCTGCCATGGCTGGATTTCTGTGATTAAGCCTCACTTTCTCGTGTAATTAATCCGTTTCAATCAGTGTAAAGCCTCCAAAGGAAGAGGTACAACAGTCTGGGTACATTTTTCTCGGCCGAAGCTGGAGCCGGGGCCGGCGCTCATGGGAGATCTGCACAGGAAGGGGCTCCTGATTGAGGATAAACCTTGCCATGGAAGCACGGCGTGTACATGCTGAGAGAAATATTGAATCGTCGTGCCCCTGGCAGAGTGGATATCAAAAGAAGCCCCCCCCCCTCCCCGTTCGTTTATTCTCTGCGTTTTCTTCATCTTCTTTTTTTCCCTCCCCTTCTTGCTCCTTCATGTCCCGCGGTTTCCATAAGCATTTCCTTGCTACATTTCAGACCCTGACACGGGAACCAAAACAGTCTGCGGCATCAGCCTTTTAATCTTTGAAAGCAGCGGACCAAATAATTCATGTTGGGCACTAGGCGCTAGGGTAAGAATAATAGGAAACCGCCAAAAAAGCGAGGGTTTAAGGTCACAGCTCACAACCCTGTGGGCAAGAGATAACTTTTGAGTTCAGTTACTCAAAGTTTTTTTTTTGTTCGAGTGGGAAAGGGAAGAAACATCACAGTCGAAAGCCACACCATAAACCACTGACATTTACATGAAATATGAAACCGTCTAACACATGCACCAACACTTCCACTGAGTTGATATACTATCTCTAAGCATGTGGAGCAGAGTCAACAGTGTGCATAAGTAAGTGTGTATCCTCTCACTGGACATTAATCTGTGTTTGCAAAAATGTGTCCAGGTGCTGTGCTTATCTTTCACCAGTGCTTTGAGGGATAGAAACCTGCAACGGCTGCTGCAGTAGCTGAGCTAGCGCTGTGTGCTTGTGTAGGTAGTTTGTCTCGGCAGTGAGGAGGTAAAGAGGAACTGGAGGAGGCCCGAGGTGCAGGGGAGCCTGGGCTCATTCATCCAGGTGCCACAGAGAGGCCTGATAGGGATCTCACCCATGGCAAAAATAACACAGCGTCCCATTGAGGGCTGGATAATTACGCAGCCCTGCTTCCACACCGCTGTTGATGTATCACCGCAGATAGCAATCTCACGCCAGCGTCAGACTCCGCTAAGACTATACAGGGTCCCGCACAAGTGATAGAGGGGGAATTAACAATAGGCTTAATTACGTGCCAGTGTGTTTCTGAGTTGAGGGAGTTTAGACATTCCAATTAGAGATTAAGTGAGATTATTAATCTCATTTCTATAGCCTACTGGTGAAAAGTCTCATCAAATTGATAAGTGTTTTTCAGGAGGTGCTGCGTGATTTAGAGGGAAATCATGCACTTGATATTCTATAACCCAGGACGATGACCATGGTCACAAGTAAACAAATGTAATTATTCTACCTTCATCCATCTATCGGCCATCTTGTTGGCAATCTCTCACCATCTACAAACCTTGTCAAATACCCTGCACAAGGTTGCATGCAGGTGATCCATTCTTTAGGTTCCCATTCTTCTTATGAAAGCCCTTGTCGTTTCTCAGATTGATGTTGTGCATTATGTCCCCCCGGACTGGACACATTTGATACACTCACCTCAGGCTACCGAGAGTTCAGGGACACACATAATGCATGCAGTTGTTGGGCCTTTAGTGTTTAGTCTTATGTGACTGTAACTAACTTTTAGAAAAACATTTCAACATATGACTTCTATGGGTGTGAATAACCATGTTCCAGTTTCTACTTCATTTTTAAAACTTTAAAATCTTTTCTAATTTACATGCTAAATGCGAGCTGCGTATTACTTGCTAGTACATACCTACTCATTACTTGCATAATTACTAGGATGGCAATTTTGACTGTCATTTCAGAATCTCTGTGAATACTTCACATCTCTGAAAGTCCCTTTGGCATAAAGATACTTTATGGACTAAAGTGACATTCATTGTGTCAGAACTACACACAAAAACCTAAAGTGTCACAAGTCACACTGTGGCATGCAGAAGGCCCATTAATCTTGTGAGTGTGACAGTGTGTATTGTTGGGTAATAAATAGTCTGGGGTTGTACCTGATACATCTTGATGTCAAGAGAAGAAGCCTGTAACACATGTAAGGGATGGAATGAGAGAAAACGAGTTGCATTTCTCCTTCTTTAGCCTGACTCGCTTACCATTGTGCTGCATACTCCTCCCTCATGTCTCTTTATGTGCAGAGATGACCTGCACAAAGAAGAGAGTGCAGGGTGGGTCGGTAACATATCTGTTCAACATGATCTGCTGAAGGTAATATTTCAGAGCACATATATCATAGCTGGACAGGCCAGAGCTGCAGTCATCCATCCAGTGTTCTGTCATCAGTGGAGCAAGTAGTTTCATCATGCAGTCATGTATGACCTGAAGAAATGCAGTTGGAGTGCAAGTGAATATAAACAAACATCAAGGTCTGACTTAGGTCTGACTCTTCTCTCAGATATATTCTGAGAGTTTATATATAACTCTCCTTTCCAGACATCTTGAGAGAAAGACTCAAAGCAAGGACCTTGAGAGAGAGAGTGAGAGAGACTTGTTTTGTGTTTGTCCGGCCTGACAGTTTTCCACTAGGGTGTGTTTGTATAGACAGCAGCGTGCTGGCTAAGGGTCAGACCCCCAGCCTCGCCGCTGTCTGCCATCCGAGAGCTGGATCCGAGCAGCGCGAGGCAGACAGGAAAAAATAAGCACAGCATCGAAGCCTGCGACCGTCTGGGGGGCTATGAGCCTCCGGATCTCTGTTTGGCTTTGTGTGCCAACACCCCCCGACACCGAAAACCATATACATCCCAATCCCCCCCTGCCACACACACACACACACACCAGACCACACAGGAGTGGGGGAACACATAAACGGAGCAAAGCTTTTTTTTACAGATAAACAGAGTCGCTTTTCTGACAACATATTAGCACCTGCATTGTGTGTCCAAGGTCAGCCCACACGGGGCCAAGATGGAGGAAGAGGGGAAGCGAGCAGAGGGTATTTCGGCAGATTTATCTGAAGGGACAGTCCCTCTGTGTCCCGGTCTTGAGTTCCTACTGATTTCCTGTACCCCGCGAACATGAGGGGCAATACTGTGGTCCAAGAACAACAAGCTGTGGCTCTGAACTCAAAAGGCTTGTCCAACGCCATGGAGTATTGTGGTTAAAATAACATGGTGTATGAGGGGCTGTGTATCAGTGGGGAGAGATACAGTGGTGCAGTGTATTACAGTCTTTTTGAGCCGATGTTCCTGTGGCCTCCCACTCTGCTCCCAGCGCTCGGTTCCTGTCTGTGTCAGACCAGCTTAGCCTCTCAGCGGGCGGAGGCCCCTGGGCTCTTTCATGGTAGCCATGTACTTTCACTGACCTGCGATCCCCTCCACAGAGATAGCAGGGGGATACACAAACAGGTTCCTTTTTCCTGCACTTGGAACATAGCAGTGGAGAATTTATTAAAAATGAATGCATTTCTATTTACAATCTGTTATAATAAAATACATGGTTTCACATAAAGGTCATTTTGGATGGAATTTCCAGTGATTTTGGCCTGCATGTTGTCCACATGAATCGCTTCACCTCTCTCAGAGGGCAACCGTGTTAGCATGGACAACTGTAGGAGAGCTCCAATAAAACATTGATTGAATGAACAGACTTTACAGGTAGGAGTGAATGTATACCACAAGTAAAAGCATTTAGCATTCAGCAAGTTAGTTATTGACAATAAACACTTTGACTTTGACTATATTGGTTGAAAAGAAGAAAGCTGGAGTGGGAAGTGTGGTTAAATAGCCATTGTAGGGCTAGCTGCTAGCGTTAGCTGTGAGGCGAGCCCCACGGCTCACCTGTGACTCATCATCACGAGTGATGTGGGCCGCCCAAACATGACCTTTTTTTCTTCTTCAGATGATCTAAATAGTACCCACCGTGGGAATAGTGTCCTCTGAGAGTACAGGCTGTTCAGACGAGCCACCTGCTCTGTTCTGAGTGCCCCTCTCCATTTTCAAAACACGGGGGCTAAAGAAAGAGCACCGTCGCCGTTTGCCATTTGGTGCGCAGAGGCTGAGACGGACGAGCAGCTGATGCCTAATTGGACATAATGAGGCGTAATTGTGGAAAACCAATCTAGATTTCATGGCCTCTGTGTAATGGTGAAATGGCTGGTGTTTGAGTCACGTCGGGGACAGTTAGCGGCTATTTCAAACCCGCTATCATCCATAACTGTGACAGCTCAGCTGCTTTCAGCCTTTTATCAGTGCTTCCAACCGAAGAGGCTTTTTTTCACCGATTCCTTCCGCAGTTTATCGGCAAAAGATGTGCTAATGAGAGTTCTAATCGCTGTTAAAGGAAGTTGCTGATCTGAAGAGAGTGAAGTACCAAAGTAAAACCCTGCGCTGACCGGCAGCTCCCATCGTCCATGTCAGTGTGTAATGGCTTCTGCCCAGCTGGTGGTCTCATTTTCAGAGACCATTATTTCAGATGGAAGAGCAGAAAGGGATATAAATCAGGTCTGTTCCATCCAACTTCACTCTATGACACTGGAATAACACATCTCCGTCAAATAAAGCATATACGGATAGTGGGGGATGGGGGTGAAAAAAACAGCCTCATTCCATGCCAAATAAATTCCTCCGTCATAAATTTGACACTAAAGTGTACTGTTTGTTTATAATGACTCAGGCTTACAGTTATCGGGGCCTGTGGCATTCTCTCTCTCTCTCACTGTTTTTTCTTTTGTGCTATTTTTCAAAGAGAAACAGACGTATGACTTTCCAGTGAGAGTAGAGGGTGCAGGCGATTAGAGTTTGAATATGGAGGGTAATGGGAGTGAGTGTGTGTGAGTTTGTGTGTGTGTGTGTGTGTGTGTGTGTGTGTGTGTGTGTGTGTGTGTGTGTGTAGGGTTGTTGGGGGGCGCGGTTGGCTAAAACAAGTGAAAAAGGCCACCCATATGGAGAGCATCTGATTTTCTGAGCGCCATGCCCCCACACACACCCCTCGTACCCCCACACACCCCCACACACCCTCTGACCCTCTTTTCCACTCCTGAGTCCACTGCACTGATGTGGCTGACAAGGTGAAGCCTTTTATGGAGCAGCCAAAACAAGCAATTCACAGGCCATAACTCCTTGTCTCAACGGCTTTTGTTTGACCATAAATTACAGGAATACCGTGCCCAGGGGACCTTATTCATTTAGTTATGAATGTTGCAGAGACACAGAAGACATTCATTGGGTGTGTGGGTGGATGTGTGTGAGAGAGAGTGTGTGTGTGTATATGTGTGTTTGTGCTTCAGGGGCGTGTGCCTTAATTTACCCACATGTTGGAGATGTGGTGTCTGTACATGTTTGTATTGTGGCTGTTTGTGCTTTTTTGAATAATTATGCACATGTGTGTGTGTATGTATATTGATGGGAATGATTACCCATACTGTATGTGTGTGTATTAGTAAACGTGTGTGTGTGCATGTGTAAGCATGTGTGCATACTTGTATGAGAGAGAAAGAGAAGGACACAGACTGAAGCAGTCTTTGGAGCGCTGGTCTGCTGTTGCTCTGACCCTGAGTGTGCCTGTATCTTAGCCTGTAAACAGGCTCGGTTGGCCTTTACCACCCCCGCAGGGGGAGCCATTAAAAAATGTCGGCCCGTTGTCAATCACGGCCGTGTCGGTTTCTCGGCCCAGCTCAAGCTCTGCCTACGGCCCGGCTCGCTTGCTCACTGCCTCATGCCGGGCTTGCTTGTCTTTGCACACAGGGCCTCCCCGCGGCTAACATCCTCTTCAACATGATGACTCCAGCACACCCTTAATATGGGGCAACCGGCTGGGCCTGCAGTCTGACAACACACAGACCTGCCCTACGCTCCAGGCAACAAGAGTGTGAGCTCAAGAGTGCTCCCCCTCTACACATACACACACACACACACAGACACACACACAGCCGTCTGCTCAGGGGGGGACTTAAGTTCAGTCTTCTCCGTCACGATTCCAAGTGCATTTGATTTGATGTGCTGTCCCCGCCATCAAAGGCCTCTTTAAGACAGATCAGTCATTTCCAACGGGTGGAATTTATACTCCAGGAAGGGGCAATCTCTGCTTCCTTCCTCGCACTCATCTTTGTCTTCATGTTGGGCGACTTGAACAGTTTAATGGGAATTTGGCCTGGTTTGTGTTCCCCATACTCAGGCACATATTGACTCAAGGAACGGTGTGCATGTGCGTTGAATCCGGTGCATCTGAAAACAGCTGGCCAAGAAAGACGGCACTATTCTTCCAAGTCATACTTAATGCTAAATGCCTTAAAAATGGATGACAAAAACAGGCGGTTGATTCATTGTGTGATGTGAGTTAGCACCCTTTCCATGCTCTAAATAGGAAAGCCTGTTTAAACAGCCCATATAAACTGACATATAAATACAGTTGAGAATGCTAGTTCAAGGTAGTCTCGGCGGGCCCCTAAATGTTTCTCTTTGGTTGTGTAACGTGGGGAGTGTTTTCTCCCCAGTACAAAGGATGCCACAGGTTTAATGTATTGGAAAGAAGAAAGGTCTTTATGGACATGACCTTTGGAACATAGATGAAGGCCGCCGGTAATTAATACTCTTGTCAAAGAGCCATTTTTTCACCTTCTCTCTCTCTATCTCTCTCTTTTTCTCTCTCTCTCTCTCTCTGCTGAAAAGCTTTCCACAAAATGGATGCCGCACAGGCGAGCTGAGAAGTCTCGGTTCTCCTGTAGACACAGGAAGTGGAGATGACAGGAGGCTCAGCAGACCAGGCCGGCGTGTGATTGGCCCCTGCAGAGCTGGTGATTAATGACCATGGGAACAGAAGCAGTGCAGCAGGAGACCAACCCAAGCGTCATCGTCATCTCTCTCTTCTCTCTCCGCACGAGTCGAAGACATAACACCCTGCTCTCCAGGTCCAAGTCTGCACAGCGGAGGGGGAGCTCTCTGGCTCTTGAGGTTTTGGGTCAGACAGAAGGGCTTCTGTGAGAAACCATCAGGTTCATCATGTGGACTAAACACTAAAGGTTCCAAAGAGACAGCAAGATGACTCAAATGCTGTATGTGATAAGAAGAAATAGGCATAAACAGGCATAAACAGAAACAGGCACAACTTTATCTCTGTGTTTTAAATAAGAGCAGGCAGTTGATTCCTTGAGTTGTGCTAGATTAGCAGACACCCACACTATCATCACCACTGTTGATGATGCTGTGTGCATGATCAGTATGTCCTCCTGACACATTTGGTTGCACAGCAGATGGAGATCCATCTGAGAGACGGATCACACTTCAGACTGATTATTCCTGATGATGGTTATCCATTCCCGGTTAAGGTGATGAATTGGCATGTTTCTTTTTCCTGCTTGAACGATCACACAAAAACAGGCCGGTGACAGAGCATTTAATCCCAACATGAACCCCTGACATGCAGCCAGAGCCTAATGCGATTAAAAGCATCTCAGTTCACCTGCAATGGCCCCAGGCACACGAGAGACCCAAGACCAGCTATGGGAGGCTGGCATCCGTCTGCTCCCCAGCCATTCACAACATCATGCTCCAGTACCGGTTCAACAATAATATTAGTGGGGGCTTTTTTTAAGGGCCAGACAGGCCCAAAATACACCCCACATCAGAGCCAGCTCTGCAGCCAGCTCTCGCCCCCCCCAGCAGAACCTACACAGTCAAGTATGTGTTGGGTTCTTCCAGCGTTCAAATATTTTTGCATTTGTTTTCCAAATATTTGATTAAATATTAGTTTGGCTCTCCAAGCCTATGGAATATCCAAGTGGGGGTTTATGGGAAGAATTAAGTCCGTTTTCCCGTAAATTATAAGCTATTCCCCCCCTTGACTGTTTACTAAACTAAAATATGCTGGTTTACCGTGGTAGTGGTTTTAGTGTTTGTGTTCAGAGTCTGCAGACCACTCTTTTTCCACAGATGAGTGCTGCGTGAATGATCCCTCCATTTCATAGACATCGCCTTCAAGTTGGGCTAAATTTGACTGAGGCTGAACACACAGCCAAGAACAGTGCCATATATCACAGATCAGGTCAACTTCTGACCTCTGAATCATCTATAAAAACTCTAAAGACAATGTCAGAGCCAGAAGTTTTCTCACGATCTAAGCGACTTGATTCAACAAGACAGTTAAATTAGACTCTCCCATTGAATGTGAGAAAATGACAGACATTTACCTAAAGTGTCTCATATTTCTTGTTTGAGATTTCAAATCAGTTTCACTGGGGCAGTTATGGGAAGATAAATATTTTATCAAAAGAGTGAGCCAGCTGGCATGTCCTTTCAATATCTCCTGATGAGGTGTTTAGTGCAGGAAGTGGCCATACGTCATTGTGAACTATTTAGACACAAACAAAATGCAAGACCAGGCAATATTTATTTCATCAGTGGCATTATGGCTGACAACAATAAGTGCAGGTCTTTATCATGTGACAGCAAAACAGAGCATAGAAACAAGAAGGAAAAAAAACCTTGTCAATTTAGCCCATAGAATCTGCAATGGGTCATTTGGAGGGAAAAATGAACGGGCGATTGTGTTTTGTTTTTACCCCAGCTTCACAAACAGAGCCGCTAACAAAGTATCCCTTCTGAGCTACTTCCTTCCATTCTGATTGGGCTAATTGGGACCTGTTGACAGCAAATCCCATCCGAGCAGGAACCGGCCAATCAGCTGGTGGCATCTGTCATCCCTGGCACACTGGGCTTCCACTGAGAATCAAACCCTTTGTCTTGATGACCTTGCTGACCTTCATTTTTTCTCTCTCTCTCTCGCTGATATGAAAATATAAAGGACTCCCTTCAAATAAACTGAAATAAGAGTATTTAGACCTCATCCCTTTTATTATGGACTTGAAACACAGGAGAGGGAGAAGTGAACCTGAAGCCTAAGCCAAAGGCCAGCTAATATCAGCAATAATTAAAATGACAGTGTTTCAAACAGATTTAACTAAATATTGTAAATTCTGAAAAAACCTGCATGTATGCACGTTTTCTGAGGAACCACATTCGCACATCACTGATCACATCCTTGTTGCCAGGTTTGCCAGTCCATTGGGTCAGTATCCTTCCCTGGCAGGGCTCTGATGTGTTGGATGGGTTTCAGCTCAGGCGAAGGAGAGAGGAGAGTGTGTTAGGCAGCTGTGTTCGCGACACGCTCCGGCCTTTTGTGCTTTTAAACGAGCGCTTCTGTCCTCCGCGTCCATGTTCGCACAAAAGGGCCCCTAACAGGAGCTGTCATCAGACGACACTACGGGAGGGGGGGTGGGGGGGGGGGGGGGGGGTAGATAGCGGCCACTGTGGCCGTGTTGGACTGCCCCCGCCACTTGTTTGTATGGCCCTGAAAGCTGGCTACAGTTAAAGCTTGTTTTGTTTGGTGTTCTAAAAGCCCAACCACCACACCTCATGCACCCCTTGTGATCACTGCTGCTTTCAGACACTGTTTGCCCACTTTGAACTGTGGCTCACAGCGGTCCGTGTGCCGAGGTGATGCCAAATCCGTGTGGCGATATCACAAAAGAGAAAAGAAGAAAAAGAAAGTAAGAATGACTGAAAGAAAGAGAGAGAAAAAACAGAGCAAGGTGTCCAGCGGGTCCCCACTTTGCACCTGAGGTTGGATCAATACAGTCAAGTGATGACATGTCAATTTGCACACTGCGAAAGAGATGCTGGCCGGTGAATGGTCGTGCTGAGAGATGAAGGCAGGTGAATTGTTCACCGGCGGATACAGTGTATCAACACACTCCTTTTTTTTTTTTTTTAAGTGCCTCTCCCCAGCCTCCTCTCTCTGCCAGCGGCACCGACACGCTTCCTCAACATTTGATCAATGCTTAGAAAACAACGGATCCGCCTTTGTTTACCGAATTTTTTAAATAATGCAACATTTTGTGTGAGTTATCACACTGTACACACTGACCTCGACCAGCTGCTGTTTTATTTGAGCTTTGATACATATAATTAGGCTACAAAGACACTTAAGCACTTTATACATAGGGAAACAAAGGCAGCAGCTTGGCACTCTTACAGTGCATGCAGTTATAATTCTTTTATGACATCCAGCCTGAGGTTGCTCAAGAGGGACAGGTGTCCACGCAGTTCATACATACTTTAAACACACTTACAATACTGAGTTTGCTGAGGACTGGAGGCTGTAAACTTCAGAAGCCTAAATGTTTATTATATTCCAACACTGGCCTACTGCCAGTTGGCATTTGATGTGGCTTTTGTACCTCACTAACTGTTGACACCGTAATATTGGTCTTTCATATCCCATGTTTGGCAAGTAGCCGTGTTGTGTACAAAAGTAATCTTAGTCATGATGCATATTTTGCTTCACAGAAATATACTAGAGAGTCCTCCAGATTCCACCTGAAATGGAGAGTTGGATCATTCCCCCTCTGTCCAGTAGGTGGCACTGATGTCTAGCCTCGTGGCCTGTGAGAGGTTTTATGACGGAAAAGAGATATTTGTTGATAATTTCATCCCTGTTAGGGAAGAGAGACGGCTGGCTGTTACGACCCTGCGACTGGGCTCACTGCAAATATGCGGACTGAGAGAATGTGACTCAGCAAACCAGTTCACTTCTGTCTGCCTCTCCGGGCTTCTTACCATGCCTTTGACATACAGAACATGTATGTGCAAAATCACATAAAGCACAGTTGCACTTCCACACACATTGCACATACAAACATAAATATAGACAATCTATAATCTATGAATACACAAATACATGTATGTTTACACTCATACACTTACAGACACACACACACACACACACACACACACACACACTCAAGAATTTCTCAGCTCAGACACATAAATAAAACACAGGAGCTGGCTGCCTGCAAAGGCTTTCTATGTTGTTTGTCTAGAAGGCAAAAACCCAAATTCTGACAAGACCTGTCACCCCGAGGCAGGCGACCTGGGCCAAGTTAAAACAGGGAGGATGGGAAAGCTTGTTCAATGCAAGATTTTATCTCCCCGACACAAAAAGGGAGGAGAGTGAGAAAGAGAGCAAGAGAGAGAGAGAGAGAGAGAGAAAGAGAGACAGAGAGACACAGAGAGAGAGCGAGAGAGAAAGAGAGCGAGAGAGAGAGAGAGAGAGGGAGTGAAAGAGGGGGAGAGAAAAAAAGTCAGAAAAGAAATTTGAGCAAACCGCATTTCAGTGAGAGTGACTCACTTTGGTGGGTTGCTGGAGTTTACTTTGTCTCCCTTTCACTATGACAGAGTACACAAAGCCAGCTTCAGACAGGCTAAGGCCTTTGGTCTGAACATGCGTGACAACGCAGCATATTAAAGACTATTCAGTCACAATTTTTCCCAACTTTACATTTGTTTGGTCTCATCTTATTATTTTCATATCATCAGATTCGAGTAGGCCTTTATCATTGCAAGACATGTTTGACTCAGCCAACATTCATTGTGACTGTTAGATTTACACACAGTGCTAAAGAAACTGGTGAACCGGATTTAAAGTTTCATGACTGTCTCTATAATTGATTTGTCTTGTGGCAATAAAAAAATAACCAGCTGAATGCCTAAGTGATTTGAAGTGGGTTTGCACAAACTACAATCCAATAAAAACAGACATCATGCTAACTTCTATGGGAGCTCTGTGATGGAAGCTTGACAGAAGTTGAGTCCGTCAGACAGTCAAACATGTTACTCGACTTTTGTAAAACTGAAATATATATAATTAATGACATAAAACATTCCTTCTTGTACACTCATGCCTCAGTAAGCAGGCCCATGTTGCACAATATATTGACACCCTCAGGCAGGTGTGACAAGTTACAGGACGATCTGGAGCACTTCTGCTGTAAGTCCCGCCAGCTTTTCTCTCTTTCAGTCGCAACCACACAATCTCTCCCTTTCTCTCTCTCTCTCTCTCTCTCTCTCTCTCTCTCTCTCTCTCTATCCCTGTTGCTCCCGCACTCGTTTGTCATCACACATTGGCTTTCTGTCCTCAGTTTACGACATTCCTCTCACTGCTTTGTATATTTGGTTGTCATAAACTAAATCCTTTCTAAATGCAATCTTTGATGTAGCTGTGTGCATTTTATTTTGCGGCATACCCACACAAAAGCTTTCTCCTGTTGTGAACTGTCATGTGAACATCCCATTCAACAAGGGAATGCTAAAGTGTGGAAAAGCTTTGTCTTTTGTTCAGGGCTTGTACTGCTTAAACTGGCTGAAACTGAAGTCAAGGCCGACAGTGTAAAAGATGCAACATAAGGAGGATGACGCATGATGTCACTGAGTTCTCCATCGAGATTTGTAATTGAATATGCAGGGCAACTCCTTCACACATTATTCACACATTTCACCATTTGTTACTACACAAAACCATGCTGTCATGCAGTCACAATAGAAAGGCTGATTTCACAGAAGATTTTAAAAGGTGAAAACCACCTTCAGGTATTTCATAGTATGATCCCTTTATATATTTTATGTGGCTGGTAAAGGCCAATGACAAGGACGTTTTTTATTGGCGGTTAAGTTGGTTTTAGCTGAATATCTACATTTGTCACACATGTTCAATATCCAACAAAGCTAGTGAAAGGTTTGTCTTCAGACAAACTTGCCCACATCATAATAAGTGGCTCCGTCTTATAGACAGCCATTTTACTAGTGATGGACAGCTCTGAGTGATGTCAGACAGGTCTTGATAGCAGCCCAGCTCACTTTGAAAAAGGCCAGAAACATTCCCTTCCCTCCGTCGCGTAGAGGGAAAAAAAGAAAAGAAAGGAGCACTCTTGTTTCCACAAGCTCGAGCGTCACCCCCAGACTAACTGGTCATGAATAAGTCCCCAGAATTCTGCCTTGGCCAAGTTTAAGAGTGGTATTAGGCAATGTCAAAACAAATTACAGCCAGCCACTGTGCTCTAAATGGCTTTGGGTATTCATAGAGTCATTCAAAGTGACAGGCCTAGAGCCACTGTGTCAGTCCATGACCCTGAGTAGGACCTATGCATCAGGTAGGGGTAAAGCTGTTTCACGTGGTAGACCCACAGTGTTGCCCTTGGCCATGGCTCTCGGTCTGTCAGTATTATGCCCCCTGCTAAAAGCCGGCCCATTGTAAGGCGTTTTTTTGAGAAATGTAGAGTCAAACCAGGAAGGTTCAGGGTGAAGTAATAACCACCTGAGGCTAGATATGTGACACCAGTAATGCGTGCGCCACAAGGCAAAGGAGAGGTGTCATCGTGATGCTCGAGGTATGTACTGGCCGAGAGGATCTGATGCCTCTGTTGACACTGATAAAGATGCATTGTCCGTGAGCCCAAAGGGAAATATACACAGGAATTTGCTGAAGAAATCAGTTTCAGGAGAAGTGATATTAAGCGTAGGATCTTAGAGAGATCTGTAGAGATTGAAAGTAAGTGATAAAGGTCATGTGGGTTCTGATTGTGAGATATTTTTTTACAGCGTTAAGGTTACACAAAGGGCTGAACTAATTAAACAATATAGAACCATTAAACAGTGCAACCAGTGTACTGGATTGTTCTGTTGTGCCATCGGTTATTGGTGATTGCTGATAACGGAGTCAGAGTTTGTTCAATTAGTTCCATAGTTCCATAGTTAACAGCACTATAGTTAACAGTGCCAGGAAAGTGGCTCCCTCAACACGCAAGAACACAAATATCAACAAGAGTGTTCAGCAAGTGGCTTTGAAAAAAGACGTCCAGTAAATGTGACTCCATGTAATCCCAAGATTCATTACACAGGGTCATGCAGAAAGTGAAGGCCACTCATGCCGACACACATTTTGAGCCAACCTACAGCTTTTCCTAAATTTCCCTCGGATTAATAAAGTATCCATCTATCTATCTATCACCCGCCTGCTCAACACACACACACATAAACACACACACACACACACACACACACACACACACACACATGAGACAAACTACCACCCTGAGTGTAGATTAGTAACCAATAAACCCCAGTGTTTTTTTTTTATTATTATTTTGTGGCAAATCTGTTGAGGGGTGATTCAGTGCTCTGCTCTCTCGGTTTTCCTCAGAGCCTCCCTGATTTGAGGAGGTGCTGAAAAGAGATGGTTTGCATCATGCGCTCGTCTGTACAATTCCCTTGCTCTACTTAAATATCCAGACGACCTTAGTGCAGCCTTCTCAGGAAACCGGTCTCGTGTCGCGTATGGGGTTGCAAAGCAAACAGCGCCACAAAACCATTGTTATTAGCCCAAATGAGACCCAAAATGTTACAGGCACAGCCTCTGCAACGAGCTAAAACACCAGTCTAGCTCGTCAAGCATGCCTGGTTCACATCTGTTCCCAATGGCCACTGTAATCAGCAAACAAGCCCCCACGATTGCATTTGGATGCAGAACCTCTTATTTGCTTGCACATCCTAGGAAGTGATTTGCAGCTGTCTTTCCCCCCCTCACAGGGGCTCTGCATTACGCATTAGAGTCTATTTAACCAGATGGCTCAGATTCATAACTGAACCAACACAAGGGAAGGTCTCGGTTTGAAGCTCTCAGTCTAAAGTGGCCCACGTGGCCCCGAGAACAAGCGCAGGGCTGTCCACACACGGTTTGAGGAGCACCTTGTCCCGTTCTCCCTCTGCAATTAGAAGGCTGACATTGAGCTCAAAAGTTTGCCTGAAGTGGGTTCAGATTAACCAGAGAACAGGCTTGGAGGGCATAGCTGTCAGTGCCGCATGTGCGACCCGTGTCTGAGTGTGTTCGTGTCAGACAAAGTGCCGCGAATCAGCCGCACTGACAGACAAAGCTCTGTGGCAGCACCCCCGCTGAAAAACAAGTGACAACACAAACAAAGAGGAGCACCACTAGCATGAGAGATCGCTCTCCCACCTGTTCTTTTCATTATGAGTCTCATTGACAACGAATGAGAGTGGTTTGCAATTAGTGGAGAAAAGCAGAGTAGGGAGAAAAGTGAGGATGTGGGAGGGATTTTTACATGTGATTGGAAAATATCAGGAAAGTTTCACATGATTTTTCATGATGCTTAGGGTGGCAAAAAGTGTGATGACTGTCGTAAGATGAGCCTCAGCTGTCAGGCCTTCACACCAGGATCATATGATGCCTGCACAACAACTTAGAGAAATGAGCCTAACATTACGACGTAGCGTAAATAAATACCCGAAGCTGTAAATGCACAACATATAGACAAGCATGTCAGCACCAGTGAATTCTAAGAAAATATGCCTTAATTCTCTGTGTCCTATTTTGGAGGGAGGATTAGATTTGGCTGACAAAGAAAGACATGGTAAAGAACATTAATAGGTTCTGTCAACTGATTACATATATATTATATATATATATAACCAAAGAATTAATATTTATTTCTATTCAATGACTCACCATTGCAAAATATCATGAATATAACAGAGCTAGAGTACGGATCTAAGGGTGATATTTGTACCCGTGTGTTTATACCTTCCAGACTGGTGACTAGTGCGTACCTCACATGACATGCAAGCATCAAGCCATCTGCCACTAAAAAGCCAGTGACTAACTGTTTCAGTGATTCAGACTCACTACATTCGGTGTCTTTTATTTCAAAGGCCATGTGAAAGTGCTGCCTAATCCCTGCAGAAGAGCAGGGCTGCCGCCATCTTCCCTGGGTTGTCTTTGACATCCCGGGACAGATGGGTTCAACGGTGCCCTTCCCTCTGCCCCCCTGCGAAATTCCCTGCGAAATTCTGAAACTTTATCTCCCGGCAGAAGTCATGTGCCCGGCCTCCTCATGACACAATGTAAGTGGCGCTTGTCATGCTGTTGCCGGGCGACCAAATGTTTTGACGCGGAGCCTTTATTTTCGACCAAAGTCATCCAGGAATTGCATCAGTGCAATGCTTTCAGATTCATCCAGCATACTTTGCAGAGAGGCCCAGCCTCCCCTTCGCCACTTTGGTTTTCCCCTACCAACCCGCACACCGGCCCCCAGGGAGCAAACCATCACGTCTCTTCCTCTCTGTCTGTCTCCCTCTCTCTCTCCCTCTCTCTTTCTCTTTCTTTCTCTCTCCCCCACTCCCACTCTCTCTTTCTCACAACTTCCCACCGCGTGTTTTTTTCCTCCTCTGAAACCATGCTCTCAGAGCAATTGATCTCCATGTTGTTTGTCTTGTCTGTGCTTTTCTCCAATTTTTCCTCCAACTCATTTTCTCCCCTCCTATAACTTCTCAGCATCTGAAACTACAGATCTGTTCTTCTATTTATCTTTCTCTCTCTCTCTTTAACCCAAACACATACACAAACACAGGCTCTTTCTCTTCTGTATCGCTCTATACTTCTCAGACATATTGCCCCCTCCCACCCCTCTTTCTCTCTGTTTGAGCAACCCAACCTGAGGTCATCCATCATGGAGGAGGGTGGGGGGATGTGTGGGGGAACCTGGCCGTGCCTGAGCGCTCTGGTTAACCATGTGGATGACGGATGGGAGCCGCGGAGCAACTGGAGGTATTAAACGTGGAGATGTGTGATTAAAAACCCCTCATTCCCACAGACTGTGTCACCACAGCCCTGGGCTTCTACCTTAAAGATGGGACCATGGAAAGGTCCAGCCGCCCTGGTCGAAGCTATAAACAGATGAGCCAGGATTTTTTTTTGCAAGCTGGGCTTCAAAAGGATGTGTAGAAGGTAAACGAGCATGATGGATCGCAGAGGGTAAACCCGCGCATTATTGATTCTATTCATCACGTCTTGGGAGAAGCCTCCAGGACAACGAGGGTTTTGGCTGCGTCTTGTTCTGCACGACCCTGCTCGCCCTGTGTGGCGGTATCAAAAGAGCGGCTTGAAATTTGACTCTGGGCCTCTCCAAGGCCTAACCACAGGTTCGCCTCTGGTCATGACAACAGCCTGTTTACGCTGTAAAAACACACACACAGAAAATGCAGACGGATACCCCCAAGGACTCAATACATTCTTCCTAGATTTGGCTCTCCAATTTGTTCCAGTGGTAGAGATGTGCAGTCTGAACTTAATGTTAGGCTATCGAGATTATTTGGAACTCTCTGACTTTGTGTTGAAAAAAAGAAGAAAAAGTATTACAGCAAAGAGACTCATCCCTCAGTTATTTGAATTGATTTCACTCGTTAGGACAGCATTTATAAGTCGATGACATGCTTCAGACGGAGATGAAGACTTTTGGACAGACATGCAGACAGAATGAAAGCCGAGTCATGAGGTCATCATAGAAGTCAGGAGTGGAGGAGTGTGAGTTCCTCAGTCCTGCAGGGAACCATGACTGGGGTGAGGGGGAGGGATGGAGAGAAAGAGTATGAGCTCAGATGAATATGAATCCCAATGAAAAGAGAGAGAGAAAGAGAGAGAGAGAGATGAATGAGGGCAGCTGTCACAGTGGTCCAGAGGAGGCAGATGTGATGGCTTTTGAGTGTGTGTGTTTGTGTGTGTTTGTGTGTGTGTGTTTGTGTGAGGTGTGAGGGAAAGAGAGTCTGTGTGTGAGCATATGTGTGTTTGTATGTGACAAAAGCTACAATGTGCTGCTCACAGACTGTGAGTGTGTGTGTGTGTATGTGTGTGTGTGTGTGTGTGTGTGTGTGTGTGTGTGTGTGTGTGTGTGTGTGTGTGTGTGTGTGTGTGTGTGTGTGTGTGTGTGTGTGTGTGTGTGTGTGTGTGTGTGTGTGTGTGTGTGAGTAAGTGAGTACGTGAGCATGACTTGAAGTCCAGAACCATGTCACTCAGACTGCTCTGGTTAAACTGGAAAGCCTGCAAGACTGCCATTTCCTCAGAGAGGGCAAAGAAAAGAGCCTTTATCCAGGCACGAAAAACCCCGCCTGACACTGTTCACCTTGAGTTCAGAAAAAATCTGGATGAAACTGATCGGCCAAGCTGAGTGTTTTGGCTGACCTTGTAGTGCCCTTCTCTGTTATGGCATAAGTGGAGGAGTCTCTCCCTTTTTTTTATCCCTAACATGGCAGCATTCGGTCGAATCCAACTTCTCTCTATACTTTTTCATCCTTTCCTCAGTCCAGAGATGTAGGTTGTTGGCCATTTGCGTCATTGATCCACGGGTCCCACTGCACTCATGAAGGGGTGCCAACCGGACGAGAATCATGGCAGCACCACACATGTTCCACACAAGCAGCACCCAGGATCGGGTTCCTGTACGTGAAGCAGCCCACCTGCACAATCACATGCTGTTCCTTGAAGGAGCTTGCTGACCAGGTTTGATGCCGTGCCTGTTGCTTCCTTTAAGGCATCCAGTTGCAACACAAAAAGTGCCTGGTGGAGGCCACCCTGCCAGGAACTTGCATGTACAAATCACAGGAACCATTAAACACTCCGATGGCGAACTGTAATGGAGGACTGAAGACATGTGTTGACATGTAATATCTAAAGATAGATAGATAATTTATTCCTTTGTACAACCACAAAGCTTTAAACATTTATAAATATGTGTGAGAGAGAGAGAGAGAGACTCACCACCTTCTGGTTTTGTAAGTCACTTGGCTTACAGGCTGAGTGATACTGCATTACAAATTCAGCTCTAACTTGTCTGTGTGAAATAAGGCCAGCAGGCCCAGCTGGGCAGTGAGTAATGCTGAAGTGAACGTGTAATATCCGCCCGCAGACCACGGCTGCCACTGAACAGTGGGGTCACGGGGGCCAGCTGCGTCCTCCACTTGTGTTTTGTGGTGTACCAGCCCTGTCAGGACACACCTTCATATAAAACCACAAGTATTCGGCACATCAGTGCCTCAGCACCAGCTCAGATTAGTATGCATATCTCACTCCTACAACATCTCGTTTTAAGCTGTCAGGCATATGTAAAGCAGAGGCAGTCTTATTGCCCAACAACAAAGCACAGATGCACCATGGTTACTGCGGAACCTAGCAGGGAGGGTCGAAGGTCAGTATTCGGAAAAACATTAAACCCTCAATGAACTGAATCCAACATATTCCTCACTGCCATCCATAGACCATCCACAGAGGGTAGGTGTTGCTTTCCACTGAAGTCCCATAAAGTCTAAATGGGGTTTATATGTGGTAACAGCCCTGGCCAAGTACAGCCACTGTATATAGAGCACACCTGCACTTACTGAACATTCCATAACCACTGAATGACTGTTAAGCCGGGAGTGCATCTTTCCCATGCAACCCATACAAAGTCCTTGGCAACCACCAGCTGCACCCATCAAGCAAATGGCAGTAGTCTCAATTTGTCTGTCACATTGCCAAAAGAGCTGCAATTAAGTTTTCTTTCATTTAATACAAAACACATTACATTTTTCAGAAAACCATGACATGTAGCAGCAAATCCGAGTCATCTTTGGGTCATGCCAACTGTGTGCTTCAGAGAGATCCTTCAGCTAGTCAGCAGTTTTTATGAACCAGAGCTGCATTCAAACATTCATGAAAACCATGGTTTGATGTCAGTGCATAGTATATACTGTATGCATATGAGCAGTTGGCTATGGGGCGCCGTTTGTAAAATGTTGCACGTTCTAAAATCCTGCTCAGTTTTGGCACATTTAGCATTATAATACGGGGGAAAAAGCAAGACAATATTCACATGTCAACTTTTCAAACATTTAGAGAGAAATTGTTGTTTAAGTTGTTGTAAATAAATGTTAATGTTAATGTTAAATGTTATATGTAAATGTTATATATATATATATGTAAATGATAAATGTAAACGTAAATATTAAATATAAACTTAAATGTTTAATGTTATATATAAATGTTAAATATAAGTGTTAAATGTAAATGTAAAATATAAATACTTAAATGTAAACGTAAATGTTAAATGTATATCTAAATGTTAAATGTCCGAATTATGTTCAGTCTACATTTAAGATTTGGCGCCAGAACATTACAATATTTACGGTAATTCGCTCGTGGAGCGGGATGTGGTGTTGGTTGCAGCACTTGTTCCCAATGTAGGTCGGTTTTGGAGAGCCGCCCTAACGCCAGCTGCAACAGCTTTCTCTATAATTAAAGCTAAATCTAATTAATTTGGACTTGCCATCTTGTTGTCTTGTCGTTATCTCGTGAATAAAAGACCGCGCTTTTCTCCATTCAAAAAACCCGTTGCTTCACGAGCGAATTACCGTAAATATTGTAATGTTCTGGCGCCAAATCTTAAATGTAGACTGAACATAATTCGGACATTTAACATTTAGATATACATTTAACATTTACGTTTACATTTAAGTATTTATATTTTACATTTACATTTAACACTTATATTTAACATTTATATATAACATTAAACATTTAAGTTTATATTTAATATTTACGTTTACATTTATCATTTATATATATAACATTTACATATAACATTTAACATTAACATTAACATTTATTTACAACAACTTAAACAACAATTTCTCTCTAAATGTTTGAAAAGGTGACATGTGAATATTGTCGTGCTTTTTCCCCCGTTTTATAATGCTAAATGTGCCAAAACTGAGCAGGATTTTAGAACGTGCAACATTTTACAAACGGCGCCCCATAGTTGGCAGCCAGTATAACCTCCTGGACACATACTTGTTTGTCTCAGAAGCAAAACTGATATGCAGTTACAATATTTAATACATTTAAAGCTAAGTTGTATCTGAATTTGACTTTGAGATCAAAAATATTTTGTCACAGGCCAGTTCACCTCTCTCTCAACAAAGTGAATGATACCTTCATGCCGCTAGTGCCAAATTTACGGATATGTCTACAAAAACAATATGGAGGTACAATCAAGTCTTCAACACATGTGTTGTATTGACTGTAACACCGTGAGTGTTCCACAGCAGGCAATGACATGATATGTGAAAATATGATCTCTGGTGTTCTTCCCTGTCTGATCCGGTGGACGCAGCCAAGGGTGTTGAAATCCTGAGACGTTTTATATTGTTTTTAAAACTGACAATCACAGAAACACCCTGGCAAAGTGAGGGATGTGCTTTACTGTTGTTACAAGCCCTGGAATCTCTCTTAGACGATGACAACAAGCTTAGTCACTCAAGTGCCCTTCTTTGTTGTACATGTTCCATTTTATCTGCTGCTCCCCCTTAACCGTATTGTCTTCCGCCAGAGAGCCCTGCCCCCAGTGGAAAACTATAGGCCGTTTCAAAGTTTCAAATACCAAATTTGAGATTTGGGTCTGCCAGAAGCTTGGGAATGAAGGCTTTTTGGAAAAATGTCTGTCTCAACATGACAATGTCTAAACATTTGTAGCCTATACTGTAAGACTTTTACTACCTAAAATAGTCTATACACATGTCATCTAAGGAGGCATGTTATGCGTTCTAATCAATGACTAGGACTTGAGAATCCTACATGATTTAGCAGCTGCAAAGTAACCTACAGTTTTGTACAGATGTGCAGTTTTTTTATCAGTAAGCTTGCTCCCTATTGAAACCATTACCATGCCGGGTTGAGTTGCTGAAACAGGAGAAAATTCTCATGATGAGACTAAATAAGCAACTTCATTAGTGAACCTTGAACTGAATTGCATTTTTCTAAAATAGGAATCTCATTTCCAAATATGAAATCTCATTCAATTTAGAAAACAGTTACCTCTATCTACAGTGCAAACATAAGTTGTGGAAATGAAAACAAGAACGGAGAAGAAACGCTTAGCTAATGGGCTTTGTCAAATTGGCATTTACATTGCAATCTTGTCCTCTCTACATAATAACTCACCAGGTGCATAAAATCTTTATATACGCTTTCTTTTAAAACTACATGTTGTTATTAGAGTGCATCTGTTTGTCTCAGGTGCGAGGCCCTGAGAGATTGACATTCTAATTCATTCCATTGAGAGGTTTTTCCACTGGGCCTTGAGTGGAGTGCGGAAACCTAACCCCGATCGACTCTCCTCTCCCATGCTGGAATTTTCGCTTCTTACTGTGCTAATCCTCTCTCCCTCTCACTACGGCCCTCTCCGGCTCTGGCGTGTGACAGGGACCTGACAGCTCTAAACCCTCTGCAAACATCAAGCCGGCTGAATTAATGGTGTGGTATATGTCCTGACAATAGTTCAGGGCAAGACGCCAGCCAGCCAGCATGCATGCAAGCGGATGAATGGTGACGTGTTGTTTTGTGAATTCTGAACCGACTGACTGGCATGGGATGCTTTGTTGATGGTCAGTGAGGATGTTGATGATCTGATCAGTCTAAAACATGCCCTCGAAGGACCTTACTGGTGAGAGTGTGTCATGAGAGAGTGTAATTGGCCACCTCAAGACTGCTTTTAAAACACTTGACCATTTATTGATATCACCAGGGTTTATAACAGAGTAATAACTAAAGAAAACAGACTGGAGTAATGCCTAGTTGCAGGTTGTTCTTCACCATTCTGTCATTTGCCCCTTGGTGGAGCATTAAAACATATTCATTGTTAATCACAGTAGCTAATGTCCTTCTGTTGAAAGAATTTCCTCGGGACACAAAGTTCTCCTAGTAATATGTAGTAATGTGTTACCAGAGGTTAAAGGTAAACATTTATATCACCTTTCAGTTTCAGTTTATTTACAGAGAAAGAGTTGTGTGTTGGTGCTCTGTGATCAATTCAGAGGGGAGTTCATATAAAAATACCCATCGATCTCAGTCTCAGCCCAATGCTCTCAGTGACCTACAAATAGCACCCCTGCTTGTTGTGGCCACATAAGCAACCCTCGTCCACACACAGGCAATCCACAGTGCAATCCGGTTGTCCAAAAAAAAAGAAAATCTGTTTGGTTTTAAAGCGAGGCTAGGCCATGGAAAGCTGACCGGTCAGAATGTATGGCTGGCTCATATTTTCCCTTGCACATATCCCTGAAGCATATGATAAAATATGGTACGCCACACTTCAGTGGAGCTCCTCAGAGAGCAAAGCAGAGCAGGTTTTTCTGTGTTTTTGTTGTTATTATTTATTCCTACCAGAGGTCAAGAGACGTCACCCCGGTGAAAGATAGAAAGCAGGCACCGGGGCTTGAAGTGGAACAGTGGCAATGGAGTGGAAAACAGGTCCCTGTCGGAGAGCTCTCACAGCCTCGACTGTACCATGCAAACTTCTTACAGTAGGCCTACAGTCTGTAAGGCCAGTTCAGCTATGCTGTGCTACGCTACTTCCACCCCTCCTGCCAATTCATAATCACAGAGGAAAGGCATGATTATTATCTTCAGTAGCATTTTTTTTCTCTACATACCACTTAAACAAAATCACCAGTATGGGATTTTAACAAAAACATGTAATGACTTTCCTCCACCTGTTTCAGTAGGATGGGGGTGTTGGGGGGGGGGGGGGGGGGGGGGCACTGATTATACAGCTGCACTCAGGTAGTGAATGTGAAAAATGGCTGTTAAGCGACCTGTTTGGGAAATAGGGCCTGTGCCTTGGCTAATGCGTCAGCTGTTGGGGAGGAAACACAAGCGCCATTAAGACTGGAGGGAACCCGACGCAAGAGGAAACAAACACAGCACAAGCACATGCTGTACATGCATACTCATTCACAAACACACACACACACACACACACACACAAGCACACACACACACGCACACACACACACGCACACACACACACATACACACACACACACACACACACACACACACACACACACACACACATACACACACACACAAAGCTACAACACATAACTGCAATACATACTTCAACTTAGGGTTATATGACTAAAGGGTGCCCCAGGTTTCAATGCAGTTTTCCGCTGTTGTTGACCAGCAAATACATAGAAACAGACTTATGCTGTGCAGTCTCGGCACGGTGGAATTCCGAGCTGCCATAATGAAGAGATTAGCCGTAATCTCTTATTACTTAAGGAAGGGCGGAGAGGCTTCCAAGCGAGGTGTCTTAGAAATCAAATTTGGCTGTCAGCTTAGCTTAAGGAATAGTTTATACATGGATTCGTCTCTGAAGGCAAACATGCCTGTGTCTGTTCGCGAACAACAGCAAATGACTTCCAACCTTCACAAAGAACCTCATTATGAGCAAAGACATGAACGACATCAGAGCAGAGAATGTGCAGCAGGAACCCACTGCTAATGACTCCCAAAGCTGCTCTTATCCATGGGGTTATCTTACTTGTTTCACCTGTATTGTTGGGGAAACATACATATGAAGCCATTTGTCTTCTCGTGATTTCATACTAAACAAGAAAAGCCAGGTGTGCCTGAACATCAGTAAAGTTCAGAGGTGTGCTGGCTTGTGGAGATCAGATGGGGGGGCAATGAATGTGAATCCCAGTAGAGTTAATGCCGCAATGTTTGCAATGCCTACAGTCAATGTTAGTGAGATGAGAAGTCCATCTCAAACAAATATTATGAGCTTGGTTCAAAGCATTCCTGAACCTCGCTCCCTTCCGTGGCTTTTGCGTGATTTCATTTGTTAAAGTCACAGTGCAGTTTTTTTTAAGCATTATTAAGACAGATGGAAGTCCTTTATCTGCCCTGCGTGAGCTGTCCCGGTGACAGAAAGCAGAGAACTGATAACCAGAGGAGAGAGGGGCCTTAATGTGTTTCAGTTAAAAGACAAGGAAAGAATGGAGCCTCTTCTGAAGAAACCATGAGCTTCATTAATAACCAGTGATTTAAAGCCACACTGAGAAAGTGCAGACATTAAGGGCACTGCAGTCTTCAGATTGGAATTCAAAGTTGAGATGGTAGCCAGGAGGTAATTTAGAGGACAAAAATAATCATTGGTGCGAGTAAAGATTATGATGGCTTGGAAATTAACTTTTAGAGGTTGTGGTGCGCTTATTTTCCACAGGCAGGTTTTCACACTATCAGATGCTTCTGGTTCCAAATAATGCATGGTGGAGTATGAAAAGTCATATCAGTAAATTATCCCACCCTTCAAAAACATGTTTACTAAAATACAATTGCATTCATCTAGATTAGAGGCCTACATTAACATGTCTAGTATAAGACTTTTTTCATGGGCAATGATTTCCTATACTGACAGGTGTATTTGTCATAAGACATATGTAAACTAGCAGCCTTTCAGAGTGGGATACAAGCTTAATCTGCAAATAATACCACTGCTGTCCTCACGCTTGCTTTCTTAGATATTTTCACAAAATATTTGTCAGTGCTGGAATAACTGTTCATTTATCATGAGGATAATTGCTGTTTTACTCCAAGTCATGTTGTGCTTATATTTTAAGAGACACTGCTAATGTTTTCCTCAGGGGGAATATGCTTTCTTAAGCCTTCCTTGGGGTTTAGGGAAGAAAGAGCAACACTACTGTCATATTAGTCTGGAGAAATGGCAACGCTTAACAAAAATAGCTTCTTACCAAAACAACACGTTTGGTGCCATTAGACTGTAATTCTCTCCAACGGCCGTGCCGCGCATTAATTTTAACAGCGCTCTGTTCCCACAGGACGCCTGCCTTCCCTCACCGTGTGCTTGGAATACTTTTATGCCCCATTTCACGCCAACTTTCCCCATGGTACAGCATTGTAAATATTTACTTACAGTACAAAACAATGGCAGAGCCTAGGTTCACAGGCCAGTATTATGAATGCAAACACTGGCCGCCGCCTGCAAGACCCCATTCAGCATTTAGGGTGTGACAGGGTGGTTTGATCATCCCCATTAGGTTTCTGTAGAGGTCAGTTCAGAGTCTGTTTAGCCAATGTGCTCCCCATTAAGGGTCTGTAACCCGGCTCAGATATCCCCAGTCCCAGTGTTACACCCAGAGTAAGAGAGAGAGAGAGAGAGAGAGAGAGAGAGAGAGAGAGAGAGAGAGAGAGGGAGAGAGAGAGAGAGCGAGAGAGAGAGGGAAAGGAAGATGGAGAGGGAGGGAGAGCGAGAGAGAGAGAGAGAGAGGGAAAGGAAGAGGGAGAGGGAGGGAGAGAGAGAGAGAGAGAGAGAGAGAGAGAGAGAGAGAGAGAGAGAGAGAGGGAGGGAGGGAGAGAGAGGGAGATGGATGGGTGCTGCCATGTCTGGCTGTCACCCTCTCACTGACACTCTTCATCTGGACCAACATCTACAGAAGAGCCCGACCTCTAGGAGCTACTGCCTCCTTTCTTTATGAATGTTTTCATATAGAAGGTAGCCTATTTCAAACAAAGCGTTGCACATTCACACAACATTTCAGTAGTGCGTGCCCGGTGGGTGCTTCTGTAAGCCAAGCAGTCAGAGTGGACTTTTATTGATAGCAATTTGATGGGCTTCTTTTTCTGGGAAGAACTCAATAAGGTGTACACATTTGATAGACTGTGTACCAATCTGGAGAAAATGATTAAATAGATTAGACGAATTGTGTATCCATTGGCCTTTCAGAGTAGAACTAATGTGAAGTGGTATCACTGATGCTGTTGCTACTGACGTTTTCATTGGACGGCATGATGGATAATGATGAATACCTTGCATAGGGTATAGTGTGCTCTGTGAGAGTTTATTTTTCATGTTAGGTTCTGCAGGCCAGATGTCTGCAGCAGAGGTAGAGACTGGAGCTAAAGACCCTCCGGATAGAGGACACACTGTACCTGTTCCTTTGCACACAGAGGTTACAACCAGGTAAGGAATGCAACGTTACAAACTCATCTTGAATTCCTTTTTACTCTATTTTTGCTTGAGTATTTTAATGAAAGACAACATGACTTAACCTACCGCAAGAAAAAGAAAAGTACTGTGAAGGGATTCATAAGAGGTGTTGGGAAAAGAAGAGAAATGCACGGCCACAAATAAGACAAAGGGAGAACCACTTTGTTGGCGTTCAATGGCCTGGTTTAAAAACAATAGGCTCCATGATTTCTCTTCATGGGCTTATTACTGATAGGCTATTTACACCATATAGGGTCAACCTTTTATTTGGCCAGAATCCATTTCCTCCATACATCTTTATCAAATCCAGCCATGCCTTTAATGTATTAACATCTCAAAATATAATAGATGGAATAGTACACAGTCTTGCACAGCCATGGTGAATGGTTTCAGCTACAGTGAGCAATTTATTAAGCATATGTATTCTTTATGTTCCCTAATGGTCTGGCCATTGTGGCGCAGCCTGCAATTAGGAGATTAATGGCACTTAGTGTACATGACACCCAAATTAGTTTTCACACTTATCATTTCATGAATATCCATTTCATCCAGCTCTCACACACTACCGCACAGCAAAGAGAGCTAACATTTTAATAAATCTGATACTGACTGATGGCGTCTCGCACCACAAATTCATTTGTGGAGAGGTTCGAGGGTGTGGGTGTGGGGTGTGGGGTGTGTGTTAATGAATGTGTGTGTATGCGTGTGTGTGTGTGTGTGTGTGTGTGTGTGTGTGTGTGTGTGTGTGTGTGTGTGTGTGTGTGCGTATGTGTGTGTGTGTGTGTGTGTGTGTGTGTGTGTGTGTGTGTGTGTGTGTGTGTGTGTGGGTGTGGGTGTGGGTGTGGGAGTTCTTGTCTACTGTAAATATGCAGAAGGAATATTTCTCATGATCACGTCTGGGTTGGTGTCACGCATCTGAAGCAGACCACCTGGGTCACTGTTGTAAGCGGATCGCACCACCCTCCACCCCCCTGAACCCCCCCGCATCCCCCCGCACGCGCTGAGAGAAAGTGGGGCTGCAGCGCTTTAAGACTTAATTACTGTTTGGAATGCTGCGCCAAGATATCAAAGGCGTAATTCATAATACCTGTCTGGATGAGAGCTCTTCCAAATGGCCTCAGGTTGTGCTGTTCTCCACAAGAAGGTTTGATTGCATACAAACACTGGATGTTGTGTCTGCTTCCCATATCTCAACTGAAATCTCAGATGGTCGCACTCACTTCTGCTCCACAGATGGGAAAAAAGAGAAAGAAACTGCTGGAAGCGAGAGGAGCTGGCTTAGTAGACATGAATATAAAAGCTGTTTGACTTGGGACTTAGCCTGTGGAGACTATAAAACAGAAATAGCGGTGCACACAATAAATGAACCAGATAGCCCAACTCCAATGGAATGGTTTTACATGCACTGTTATACTTTTGAAGTAAAATACGACACACAATTGGTGGTATATCTATGTGTGTGTGTGTGTGTGTGTGTGTGTGTGTGTGTGTGTGTGTGTGTGTGTGTGTGTGTGTGTGTGTGTATGTGTGTGT
>NC_137913.1:18774828-18784828 GCF_963457725.1 Sprattus sprattus | reverse complement strand
TGTGTGTGTGTGTGTGTGTGTGTGTGTGTGTGTGTGTGTGTGTGTGTGTGTGTGTGTGTGTGTGTGTGTGTGTGTGTGTGTGTGTGTGTGTGTGTGTGTGTGTGTATATGTGTGTGTGGGGGTGTGTGAGAGAGAGAGAGAGAGAGAGCGAGAGCGAGAAAGAGAGAGAGAGAGAGAAGAGAGAGAGAGAGAGAGAGAGAGAGAGAGAGAGAGAGAGAGAGAGAGAGAGTGCATAAAGGGAAGATTTCTGAGTTAAGTGTAGTGTCGTACAGGGCAAGGTCACCCTGGACCATAAAAAAATCACAATAATTGTGTAAGGCCTTTGACATGACCTTTGACATGACTCTAAGAGCTTATAAACTCAAATTCATGGCAAACATATCAATATTTTATCAGATTTAAAGTTTTCAAGTTATCAATGGTAATAGTTTTTGCTGTTATTTTAATGTACACATCAATGTATTTAACTACAATGCAATATAATGAAACCTTCTTTTATACCATGCAGCTGGAAGACTTTCCATTTTCTAATACTTCTTTTTATTTGAAGAAAAACAAAAACAGTTAAGTAGGTTTTTCAAATCTTTAACTGAAAACTTCATGTAGCAACTGCTTAACTCATGCTTATCATGAGATTATCTGGGATTTATTGCTTTGTATATCCTTTAAAAAATGTAGTTGATGACACAAAGTGCATAATAAAGGTTTGTCTGAGTCCTTCTCTCTAGGTTCGGGATGGCTTGTTAAACCCGGAAACTCTTGACACATATGATTTAGGGCTGTTTTGACTGAAATAGCAGAAGCTCTTTTTTTGCAATCAATCAAATAAAAGTGAAAGCAGCTATTTTTCTAACCTGACATGCATTTTGGAGGTATGAAAAAAGCCAATAAATATACCACCTCGTCCACCTTTCAGACAACATACACTTACACACAGAGAGCACAGCACAAACAGGATTTTCTCTTTTCCCCCCCCTCCCAGTGCCTCTGAAAACAGGTCAACGGGTTCACTGTCACTAACAACAACCCTTTGTTTTATTTTATCAGGACAATTATTATTCATGCAGTTTACAAACTTCTTTTTAATTTCACTTCTCTTACTGTATGGTGTGTTTTTGAGTGAGGTGAAGGTGAAGTTGTAGACCCAGACACAACACAGGGTAAGGAGTCAGACAGAATCAGCAGAGTCAGGCTGTGCAGTCTGAGATCAGAACAACTTCAAACATTCCAAACAAAGGCTCCCCTTTTCCCCTGCTGCGCACGATAGAATGCCCCTTAGAGGTATGTGTCAGGGAGAGAAGGATGATAAGAGGGGAGGTCCTCTCCCATCCTTAGCTGAAGAGGAGCAACACTCAGTGCCGAAGGCACGTGTGTGTGTGTGTGTATGTGTGTATGTGTGTGTGTGTGCACATATGCGTGTGGGTGAGCGTGTGTGTGTTTATGCAATCTGTATGAAAAGGGGGTGGTCTGATGCACCACAGAAGTCCTCGTGTCTGTTTGTATTTCTGAAGGACGGGCTGCTCAGGGCGATTCAGGACAGTCCTGTCAGCCAGAGGCGACTCTCTCCTGAGCTACTGGATGGATGGGACAGGAAGCGGGGGCTCCGAGTGATGTTGCTGGGGCCCCAGGGAGCGCACGTCATTCTCTTCTCTTAACCTGATAAGGACTTTGATGAGGACCGCTTTAAAATAGAACGGAATGTGACACAAACGTGAGGATTTTTAAATCTGAGAAAACAATCTTTTAAAGCCAAAATCTAACGACCACTCACACACTATCTTAATGGGTAGCATACACCGCCCTTTTGATTCAAACTCCCACGGGAGACATTAGGGTATTTCAAACAGGCATAATATCTTCAATGTGAATGTAATCATAATGGTGTGTCAAGTAATCTAAACCAAGTTAGATCAAAGTGGAACTAAACCAACAGGGCCCATATGGCGCTGTGGTAGCTGCTATGCCAACAGACCCAAAATGAAAACTGATCCCATTCACGGTGTTTGGAAGAAGAACTGTCATCAGACATGCTGAGGTGGGATTTGTATGCACCTGTGGCTCATCAGTCGATGGGCATTTGCCTGGCTGGAGTGGGATCTGGCCATTTGTGCTGGATGTGCATGTGTGTGTTTGCCTGTGTGAGTGTGTGTGTGTTTGCCTGTGTGAGTGTGTGTGAGTGTGTGTGTGTATGCATGTATGCATGCGTGTGTGTGAGTGCATGCATTTATGCATGCGTTTGTGTATGCGTGTGTGAGTGTGTGTGTGTATGCATGTATGCATGCGTGTGTGTGAGTGTATGCATTTATGTATGCGTATATGCATGCATGTATAAATGCGTGTGTGCATGAATGAGTGTGTGCGTAAGCGTTTGCATACGTGAATGTTTGCGTGTGTGTGTGTATGTGCATGCCTATGTGTGTGTATGTGTGTGTATGGGGGGTTGTGGTAATATAAATCAGCTGTGTGTGGTTGGACCCTGTGGTCTGCCTGTGGTTCCAATCCTCTGGCAATATGAATCCCAGGTCTCCTACTGCGAGAACAAGACAGGAACTGAAACTACTGACAGTGAACATCAAAGGCTCATTGGCAGACATTTGGATATCCTCCTTCTCATCCATCTCAATAAAAGCGCAAAGCGAAGCAAAGCCTTGCAGAGCATTTAAGTGAACGTGCATCCCAGTGTAAACTGATCGCACACCAAGAGCCTGTTGTGTAGTTATAACTACATTGCAAGCATATCTGTAATGCGAGAGTTGCACTATTCTAACATCCTTAACAGAAGTTTGGCTAACATACATGCTGTACCTACACGCCCTACCGTATCAGGTCTAGCATGATGATTCATTTGTTGTGTTTTGATCATCTCTGGCGTAAGCAGAGGTGCAAACAGCTAGGCAGAGTGCCAATGCCTCGGGGGTGGGGGAGGGTTGTTCGACTCACTGGGATGCCCAGTTTCCGGGCACACCCTATCCAGGTGCTGACATACAAATCACCGGTGTGATGGAGATCATATACACAGGCTCTGTAGGTTTGAATAACAAAGTGACAAAGGTAAGTGTGCCATTCCATTCAGAACAAACATGAGTGTGTGTATATCTGCCATTCAGAGAGGGCATTCCTGCCATATTTCCTTTTCAAATCTAGCAAGCTTTGCCAGTCTATTTTTTAATGTAATTAAAGTCTTGGCACCAACACCAATGGAAAACTACGAGTGTCATATTCGTCTCTGAATATCTGTCTCTTTAAAGGCCCTATCATTAATTGATAACACACCACACTTATATGTACAAATGATTATGCCCTATGGATTAAATGCCCTATTCCAGATTGTGTGCATCAAATTAGTAAAAGGATACTCTAAAAATAAATGTAAAGACATAGTTTTTCAGAAGTCTAAAATCTCTTTAACCTATACATTCAGGCCCTTAATTCATTTGTAGGAGTGCTTACAGCCTTGAGGATTCTTGGCTGAGACCCCAAAAACGTTGGGCACCTCTATTTGAGCAATTTGTTCCAGTTTCTCAACAGGACCTCTTAGCCACAAAACTACCACATTCAAGTCTATCGCCAGATGTTCTCTGGAGTTCAAGTCTGATCTTTGTCTTCGTCAAGTTTTTGGTTAAAAAATAAATACAAAATTAAAAATAGTAACCTAATGAAGCAGCACTCAGGAAACATAGCAACTATGAGCTAATTCCCACCTAGTTTCCTCATCTCATGTGGTCATGGACATCAACACTCCGGGGAGCGCCCCCATGCAGGCAGGCGCTGGCAACCTCTCCTGAAGTTGAGGGGCAGGGCTGGAGCTTTAGACAGAGCCATGAAAGGGCCAGGCCTCCACTGCACCCTGGGCCAAGCCTGATGGTGTCCTCCGCCAGGGCCGCGGCAGCAGCAGCTATTCACAGAGCTACGTAACTGTAACGGGATCCCCGGCAGGCTTACGTGTATGAAGTCACCCTCCAACCAGATGGAACAAATCCGTGTGAGAGAGCAGCATTTAACATCAAGCTCTGCTCATAATGTGAGGTATTAAATGTTAAACATATTATGCTTTCAGAAGCTGTGTGATTTGCTAATGGCTTGTTGACATCTTTACACCCTATCCTACAGCCTCTCACTGCTAAGGCTATGCCCAAACTAGGCTATGCTCTTTCTGAACTTTCTGGGAACCTCTATCCATTCTACTAATCATTAGAGTAGCACATATTTAATATTTAAAGTCAGAATTCTGGTGCACTGAAATGAATAGCACCACTATAAATGAAAATGCAGTAAATAGAAATGTCTGAGTTCTCGAATGTCGCAGTGTACAAGAGCATTGGTATAATTCACTGGGCCCTATCTTGCACCCAGCGCAATTGACATTGTCACCGACGCATGTATCATTCCTATCTTGCACCCGGCGCACAGCGCGATTTTCCCTCCAGAGGCGCGCTTCGAAATGAACTTGCGTCGACATGGGCGGGGGCGGAACAGAGAAGACGTTTCTCTGGCGCAAGTGGTATTTTGCAGTTTCAAAACAACGCCGTGCGCCGTGCGCCATTGACCACAAAAAAGCTGGTCTAATGTGAGGCGCAATGTCTAAAGTCTGTAACGCGTATTCAGAACGCTATTTTAAGGGCGCATGTGCTTGCCCGCACAGTATAGGACCTGTAGGCTACACTTTACTTCTGTCGTCTTCACGAGAGATTTACACCAATTGTTTGGCAAGCCATATATAATTACAAGGAAAATAAAGTATTTACCACATGAGGAAATCATTGTGATATCCGTATCCAAGACATTTAAAAACTAGGCATACATCTAGCTTACACAATTGACCCAAATGATTCAGGTTAATTGAAGCTGCGTGACATTTGATTTATTGTATGGCTTTGTTGCATTTATTTAATGCCAGTATTATTATAAATCTTGTAAACTCATCTCTGTGTATGTGGACTTTATTTATGTACCTTGGGTTTGGTCAGCTGGTGCACTGGCTTGGGTGCCGATTTCCATGCCCCCAAATCCCTGCACGCTCTCAGGCGTGAGGGTAGACGTGGCGATGTCCTCTGCTGCCGTCAGATCCTGGGTCGAGGCAGATCCACCTCCCGTGAAGGCACGAGAACGTGTGTTATCTTCCAGCTTGGATGTCCCACGTCTCCGGACGTCATTATAGCGTTTTCGGCAACGTTTTCGGGTGCCCCGTTGCAGAAACAATCACGGCAATATCTTGACATGCTTGCTTGACTTTGCTTACTTTTGGAGGGTTTCTCGCATCCCCATATATATCTATCTCCCGGCTTTTTACAAAGCCATACAATAAATCAAATGTCACGCAGCTTCAATTAACCTGAATCATTTGGGTCAATGTGTAGGCTACATGTATGCTTATTTTTAAAATATCTTGGATATGGATATCCCAATGATTTCCTCAAGTGGTAAATACTTTATTTTCCTTGTAATTATATATGGCCAAAAAATGTGTGTAAATCTCACGTCGGTCTCCTCGGCTGTGAACTTCTCCGGTCTTCCACCAGGTAATTCCGCCATCAAAATAACAAGCCGCTATGGACTATGCGCTTCTCGCTCTTAAAGGGAATGTGAAATGACGCTCGGATTGGTTTATTGCATATTACGCCCAAACCACACCTATGGCTGAGTAACCTCCTTTGGACCAACCCTTTTGACACTTGCGCTGGACGCAAGTGTGTTTTTTCCGCCGTTAAAATAGCAACTGCGCCATAGAGCCGCCCACACAGCTACTTGCGCTTGGCGCCGTCCTACTTGCGTTTCTGATCGGCAAGATAGGGCCCACTATGTTAATAGAACGCTGTTCGTATAAATGCAGCAAGAGCATTTTGGCGTTGTTTGGTCGGTTAAGCCTGACAAGTCTGACATTTAATTGATCTTATTGCAATTCTGCAACCTCTGTCAGAATCGATAACCACTATTCATTTTGAGACCCGACAAGAAACCGACCTTCTCATAATGTGCCACTGATCTCACACACATTCTCTAGATCTCTCACAATGAGTAATCTATAGTAGAAAGTCAAATTTATATTTTTTCTATGGCACTGATCCATTCCATCTCAATATTTCCTACCTTGGATAAAAACCTTTGGCACTGATGCAGCAGCCAATGTATGCCACAACTGTAGAACAAGGAACACCTGTTATCTTGTCTGTTTTATTAGGCTTTTATTGTGCTGTGTTACTGGCTGCCAGCTGCCCACTGTGCTAGCAGCAGCCCCATCACCTGTGGGCCGCTGCCCTGGAGGGTTCTTTCAGCCTCAGCGCCAGCGTCCTGACTAACCCACCATCCACACACATCCAACTGCTGCCTCACAGCACATGTCATCACCACACTGTCAAAAGGAGAGAGAGAGAGAGAGAGACATAACTTCAACTGATGACACACTCTCCATTCCCCACGAAGAAACAACTGGTATTGGACTACAATTCAACCTCATCATTATCAAGAATAAAAAGGCACATGAATGAGTAAATTGCGTATGAGGAAAATGCTAAATAATTTAAACAGAAATCTTATGACATATTTTTGGTCTTTTAAATTAATGGATTCATAAGTTTAATAATGACTGCATTTATTAAGCTGTCTGAATTATGACAATGACAAATTGCCATCCACAGTTTCACAATGAGTGTTAGCACCTAAGGCAAGACAGAAAGAGAGAGAGAGAGAGAGAGAGAGAGAGAGAGAGAGAGAGAGAGAGAGAGAGAGAGAGAAAGAGAGAGAGAGAGAGAGGCATTATGGGTAACAGTGGTGCTTGTTCATTTTGGGCCCTTTCCAATCTGGGCTGTAATATAAAACCAATGGGACAATGAGGGGCCACAGTGCTACCCTAAGCCATAGACAAATTCCACCCTACATGTTGTCAAAGCATGAGGAATTTATTACAAATGTTGGTCAGCTGCAGAAGCTACGCTTTTTTTCCAGAGCAACTGAGGGGAGGAAAAAAGAAAGAGAGTGAAAGGGAAAGAGGGAGCGAGAAAGAGAGAGAGATAGAGAGAGCAAAATCATCCATTATCTCCACCAGCCCCCCTTGATCAGTCTCCCAATTCCAGTCAGGTTTATCTCCTGGCCGTGCATTTCCACGGCAACCGCAACCCTCCTGGCACACTCTCTCTGCGGTCACAGACGTTTATGAAGTTCACGGCCGTGGCACAAGGTCACCTTCTGACCCCTTCTCCTGTCAGCCCAGCGGGGTGAGAGATGTGTGCGCTGGAAGAACAAAGAGAGCCAGGCAGCGGTGCCATAAGGCCTGTCAACCGGGTTTGGGTTAAGTGAGTGAGACAGTGGGGTTCTGTCATATGCACTTCACTGACCAGCGCACGCTGACAAGGCTGGAGATGTCTGCCAACATTAACCTCTCCACAGTGGAAAATGAGCTTGGACTTCTGGTCTTGGACTCTGAGAGGACGGTTCATGTTCAGCTTTTTTTTGCGCAACTTAAAAAATCCTGCACAGGTGTCAGTGTTGAGCCTTTTTAAACTGAGAGGAGAGGAAGAGGGACAGGGGGAGGGGGAAACGAGTCAAACCTGCAAACACCTTTGTCTCGGATTACAAGTCACAAGTCCCCACATAAAACAACTTCCTTTTCCTCCTGTAGTTAGGTTGTTACACACCTACTAGTGATGACATGTCTGCTCGTCAACAACGACTGCAATCAGTTATTGCTATCACATTTAAACGGTCTTAAATCTGTCACTTGCTTATCAGCTTTGAAGGATTTTTTCCAGCTACTTTGTAGTAGTGGGCACATTTCAGCACACCGTCACAGTTCTTTTTATGAACTCCCTACAGACGAGAAATCCTAAAATAACTGAAATAACTGGAACGTCGGTGGGTATATTATCTAACCCCTTTAGAAATACATACCAAGATGCCACAAAGTATTTTAACCATGCAGCATCAAGGCGTCAAGCCAATTTCTTTCAAAAAGCTCGTAACCTGTAAAGATCCTAAACTGTTGTTGTGTGTTGAGGTAGGCGCTGTAAAAGTTCCATCCCATTCAGCCGCTCAGTAATCCTCGTCTGGAGTGCTGAGAAGGACTCATTACATGGCATATATGGCCGCTGGCTGAGCTCCACTGGTATGAATCACAGGCAGCAGCAGATGGCCTGATAGCTCAGAGAAGCCCCCTCTCCTTATTAGCTTTGGCAGGTGACCACAGAGGCCTGGCTGGAGCTGACGCGCACCCTCTCCGCCATACAAGTCACCTCCAGCATGAGAAAAGGGCCATAAATCACAGGAAATGTAAATACAGGCTAGCAGCAGTTTGAAACAATCTGAGTTGGAAACATATTCTCAGTATGAATGTGTGTGTGTGTGTGTGTGTGGGGGGGGGGGGGGGGGGTTACATTTATTTTCTAAAAAGTCATCTTGGGAAGCTGTGACTTCTCAATTAAAATGCTGCAATGGTGAAACTCCAGCCTTCTAATCAATTTATCTGTAAAAGAACATTTTAATCCTATTTGAGAATAAAATGTTGAAATGGTAAAAATGCATAAAAAGGCTAAATGGAAACCTATTGACAGCCTCTTGTCGTGGCAAAAAGATCACATTTCAAAGTTGTCTTTTTAAAGGCATTGATGAATAACTGTTGAAAGTTGAAAATATTACCTTAATGTAATATATGTATCCACATAATTAGATTTGACAAAAAATTTCCATCCTTTTTTTTTCATGACATAAATCGCTAAATGAAACCTTAGTAAGTACCTTAAATAATTGTTGTCAGTTATCGCTGCCTAATGGACACCATATCCTCGTATTTCAAATGAAAGAAAGAACTTGAGGCTGACAAATCCTGCCACATTGAGCAACCTCCAGAATCCATCATATGTGTCAGTTACCTAGCAGGGGTTGGGTAAATACTCAACAGCTCGCATAAATTATGGCCTTCACAGGAGGAGCTGCCAGTCACCACTCAGGTGATTTATGCTGCAAAAGACTTAGTATTGGCACAAGTATTTAAAGTGCCAAGGGAGAGATTCCAAACTTGCTACGGAGGAAATATAGTACTGTGTTGCATATTATGTGTAAGTGTAACTATTTTCTCTGTGTTTTCTCTTCAAATGCGAAAAAAACAAGGTGGAATACAGCAGCTACTGAAAACCTGTTAAAAGTGTGTTCTAGTGGCGAGAAACAAAGTGCTGTGATTACTGACAAATGCAAAAAATCCAAACCTGGGGAGGCACTCAGGCATTGTGCAAGAAATGTAATGTGCTTAGATTGGCACATGGAACAACCACAAAATGAAGCCGTTTCACAATCCCCCCCAACCCCCCCCCCCCCCCCCCCCCCCCCCTCCCTTTTCACACAAGCCTCTCAATTTACACTTTTTGCACTGCTTTTAGTCACCACCATCTCTGATGTTTCATAAAATATGATGGATTTAGGGAACAATGCCTCTTCCTGTTCCACATGCTGTGTGGTGATGGCAAAGCCGACACAATAGAGTGACAGCAGCCAGGAAAATGTCATTCCGGAGTATTTTCTTAGTCCCCTGCTGATAGGGGAAGAGCTCAGACAGCACACGTGTCTCTGTAGGGTTACCATTCACTAGTGTAACATGATCAGTCACTGTCAAACAAAAAACACTAGTGCCGCCACTGGCATAATCTTTCAAATCTTCCTTTGTTTACTTCCCATCTAATTCTTTCAGATTACCACAGCCGAAAAAACAATGAGCATTTCTTGTGTTTAGCATCAAAAAAGAGCCTCGACCAACTCGAAAATTGCATCCATTTGAACATGTTGATTCATCAAATATTTCCTCAGCAAACTGAATATTAAGTTGAGTTTCCGAAGCCAGTTTGTTTTAGTTATTAGCGTGGAAGCAGCTGCACACATGGTCTCTGTTTTGACTCTCTCTCCGTGTGCACGGCCCCCGCCGGTTCCAAACCCCCTACTGACGACTTTCTAAAGTTACAAATTCCTGTCCAAACACACTTCCCCCCCCCTAATGTTTCCGGGTTCACAAATAAATGTG
>NC_137913.1:18762328-18769828 GCF_963457725.1 Sprattus sprattus | reverse complement strand
TGTTTTGTTTGTAAAGGTGCATTGAAATAGAGCATGAGGCCACTGAAACCATTGCCACAGCCTCCAGCTCTGAATGCTATGACTGGTAGTAATGACAATACTTAGAGGTCAAGGTGATGGACAAAGGTCAAGGTGATGGATGCATTCCTCACCCACAGTCTTTGAAAAGACACCTTTTGAAATAGCAGCTCAGCATGTTTTGTTGGTTAAGCAAATAAATGTGTCACACTCTCCGTTGATAATGGTACCTTCTGACTCCACACAACCTATAGGCTGGGCATGAGTAATACTTGTACCAGATGAAGATATTTACACAGAAATTATTATGGCACCAGAGGATTTGTTGCCAGGCATGATAAAAGGCCACACTCTAGGGAAAACTAGTTCGTGCAGGGAATGGGCAAACTAATTAGAACATGGGCAAGTACTTGGACTGCAAGCCTCAGTGCAAATCAGATTACGAAAAAAGAAGTGATTTATTACTCGCACATGCACACATCGTCTCATGTTGCGAGTATTACAGAGACATGCGATTATGAATGTAATGTGCTGTAAAGACAAATGGGACAAAAAAAATCAACAGGTGAAAGAACAAGCATGGCAAAAATAACGTCATCGTTAATGGAGCTGTATTTGGCAGGGCCCTTTGTGGGGGGGGGGGGGGGGGGGGGGGGGCAGGGATTTGTCAACTTCACTCTTCAGATGGCACAAGAAGATCATGTCACACTAAAAGGCGTTTCACACAGATGTCATGGGCCATCCCATTGTTCACAACCATGGAAAGTGTGGAGCTTAGCTCTTCTGCTTCTCCACTCCACATGGGGGGGGGGGGGGGGGGCGGGGGGCACTTCAAAGTGCCACAAATCTACCCAAGCTCAAACTGGAGCATGGACTGACGGGCATAGAATCTTGTAGAGCTCTTTTTGAGTTGAGTTGTATGGGTCTGCACTTTGGGATGTATGTATGCGAGTAACCTTATTGGAACTTATATCCGCACTTACATCTGTTACTTTTAAAGATTTTTTTCAGCCAGTGGTAAAAGCCAAGTTTCCACGTGTTGAATGTTTTACATCTATTCAAAGCAATGTTAGCATTTCTTGCTAACTTCCTCCAGATTCAGCCACCAAAGGAGTCCACTCAGGACATGTCAAACCAACTGAAAATACTTTCTTCATATAGTAGCAACTTACTTCTTGTGAGATTGAGCTAGAGTCAGACATTACAATGACTGTGATTCTCCATGGTGCTTTGTTCATTTTTGTTTTAATTACTAATAACTTGCTATTTATTACTGAGATGCTGCTTTAAATAGCACGAAGACATGAGTTCCATCGACATCTTGTAGTGTTTGGCTATCAAATCAGACAAAAATCTTACTATGGAAGTGAATCAATTTATATCACATCTTTGAACTACAAGTTGAGGTTTATGGTTAGCATCTGGGTGCTAGTCAGGTATGCAGATGAGTAGGAAAACATTATAAAAGCCCTTGATTCATAAACTCTGACATCTTTTCTGTCAGGAATATTTGGGGTTAAAAAATCCGTGCGCAGAAGACTGTGGGCAGTTAACAGGATACCGTGTGGTTTCTACAAAAGACAAAAAAACAAGAGAGATGCAATTTTTGGCAAGAGTCCGGATGACTAGACTAGAGATGAGTTCATGCTTGTCTGGGGCGCTGAGGAGAAAACACAGCCTACGACCTATCAGAGCACAAGGGCCTTCAAAAGAAGTGCATAAGCATTGCTGTGTTTTACCAAAGAAAACATGGATGTGCATCTATGGCTACTACCAGATGAGAAGAGCTTGGAGTTGGGTCAGGTGTGGGTCATGCGGATGGGGTGACTCAGACGCTGACCCCTCCACCAACCTAAATGTTGACCCGTCTGCGATTCCTCCTCCCGCCATGGCCCATATCCTGCTCATTATGAGCAAACAGCTGCCACTGGCCTTGACACCAAAGTGGCCATCCTCACCCCTTACTTTAACTGAGGGGGGACACCTGTTATAGCCCCCTTCACAAAGGGCTTGGGGTCTAGGCTGATCAAGCTTGGGGCAAGAAAGGGGGGAGGGGGGGTTACAGGGTGGCAGGGAGACGGTGGAATCAATAAAACCAGCTTAGGCAACAAGCCAAGTTGCTTTCGATATCAAAGTCGATGCACCAACCTGCCGGCTCCCCCGGCTTACAGGCACGGTGCCTGTGCTCCTCCCCAGTCGCAAAGGAGCTCCCATAATCCACCGAGGGCTCTCAGGTGCTCTGTGTTTAGACAGCTTGGGAGTGCACGGCACATGAAAGCAGGCACCAGAGCCCTCAGAGCTTCTGGCCCACACACACACACACACACACACTCATGGAAACATCCGCACCTCTGCCAGAATCCCCGACGCCTGCTGGGATACCAGAAGGGGGCTCAGGATAAAGCCAGGAGTGAAAGGAGAGCTAATCTATAGGCTGTAGGAACTGCCACCTGCACAGACTCCTGCTGGAGGAGTGGACGCGGATGGTTGGCAAAGAGGAGACAGACCTTGAAGAGGAACTGCATCTATGGCTGAGAATCCCACAGTGTGGGATTATAAATGGCTCTGAATAGTGGGACATGTTGCAGGAGTTAGACAGGAACTCCAGCCCAATTTAAGAGCTAAAGGGGTTAAACAACTGCCACAGATGTAAAATATAGTTAGTTAGACACTAGTGTTAATGTTAGCAGAGCAAGTCTGCTACATGTCACAGTCAGAAAACGAGTGCATGAATGTGATGTTGATGTGGCGCACCAGAGTGGCATGAGCTGTATCAAATCTTAGCCAGCACTATAAGTAGTTGCAAAGTCTGAGGAGTTTATCAGATCCCCTGTTTGATCAAATTAGCTTCTAAATCAAGCTGGAGCTGTAAAAAAGAGCAAGATGAAATTATAGATATGAATGTGCTTTTCCTTTCTCCTCCCTCCCTCCCTCCCTCTAGCTCTCTTCCTCCCTCTCTCTCTCTCTCTCTCTCTCTCTCTCTCTCTCCCCTTCCTTTCTCTAGTTCTCTTCCTCCCACTCTCTCTCTCTCTCTCTTTACACTGTCCCTCCCCTTGTTGCACGCCCTCTATAAGGGATAATGTTTGAGATGTCTTTCCCTTGTAATTAGGGGCAGTTGTTAATGGGCTTTTGGAGGAATGTGCCTGTAACACAATCCTGCAATTAGGGATTATTGTCTTTGCATACATTTGAGCGTGGGGTCGAGGGAAGAAGGGCGCCTTTGAGGGGCTGCCAGTGCGGGTCGTCGCCTCTGGGAAGTGTTTCAAAACAGACCGGTGGGGGGTGGGGGGCATGCCCAGGCCAAATTAAACCCAGCATCCTCTGGTGCCCACACAGGGCCCTCCCCTGACAGCTGAGACCTGTCAAACAAGCCTGCCGGCCCGCCCGCCTGCCCTGCCCAGCTCTGCAGCAGGGGCACGCCAGACCACCCCTCAGAGACAGAGAAGGAGAGAAATAGAGAGGGAGTGAAAGAAATAGAGACAGAAAAAGGAGAGAGAGAAGTGTTTACAGTATTTCCTTACAACTATCCCAGACTATACATATTGTACACACCACATCGATTCTGCAGAGCTTTTCCCATTCTTTTGTTTCCCCTTCCCTTTTCTTTTTGAAGTAAACTGACTTCACCTGAGACACCTTAGGTGGTACAAGCATGCATTTCTGTGGGATGTCTCCAGGAAACAGCTTTTTAATTGGCTCTGCTTTTTATTGAAACCCACAGGCCCAGACATGTGGGGACAAGCATTGCTTCCTCTCTCATTCATAAAGAAGAGAAGAGGGAGGTTTTTATCCCCCACGTGACAATATGTTGTTTTTATTATTATACAACAGCTAAGTATGAAATACTAGTATGAAGTCCCAATTCTCAACCCAGCTGTTTTCTCTGTGCACCAAAATGGGTTCTAGCATAACGCCTTCCTTTTTGTTAGTTTTTTCTGCTTTTTTGGCATCCACTTTAACACTTTGTTCCAGTTCTGATCCCACAATCGCAGGCCAACGGGTGGCCAGTTAACATTTCGTGTGTCCCTTACCACCCTCCACTCAAAGCCTTCTGGCCTTGACGGTAGATAGTTGGACTGTTCCTGGGACGATCTGATTGATGGGCCCTCATTTCACTGTAAAAACTTGGAAGATTCATTGGGTATTAGCTAACCGTCCCCTAAATGATGTTGAAATTATGTGCTTCACCCGTGTCATAAATCATCCCTTTATGCGCGCACACACACACACACACACACATACACACACACACAAATAAACACGGACACATACTTTCTCTCTCTCTTTATCTGTCTCTCTTTTTCTCTCACACACACAAACACACATATGCAAGCACACATTTTCTCTTTCCCTCCCTGTCTCTCACGCACACACATAAACACACACATCTCTGTCGTACTCTCTCTTTCTTTCTGTCTTTCTTCCGCACATACACATTCACACACACACACACACACACAGCCACACAATTGTTCCACCAAATGATCACTAATTTATGGCCGTCCGTAGTGAGGGATGACAGGACCCCACTCTATACTAAACACTGCAGCCAGTAAAAAAAAACAGGGTCATAAATCACATTAGCTAGCATTTGAGCGTATATCAAACTCTCACTGAGCACCTTCATGGCTGCATGTCTGGAGTGCGAATACTTTCACCAGTCAGTTCCTTTAAACCTGCTGTGTGGGAGACCTACAAACCAAACAGACAACACAGAAACTCCAGAACAAACAGAGTGAAGGATTATTCTGTTCTCTGTCAGAAAGGAGGGAAGAGTGAACCATGGAGCATCGAGATTCATTAATGTTATTTAGCATTTTTGTCACTAAAGAATAGAAGAGTGTGGTATGGTTACCCCCCAAATATGTATCAAAACTCACCAAATTAGTAATAAAGAATGTTCCTTTGTGTATTGAATACGTAGAGGTTTTATGCTTTTACTTTTCGACTTGTACAAACAGAGAGGCGAATGCCTGCCATCATCATGAGTTCATATCTCTGGGAGACCAAAATGTTTATAGAAAAGGAAACGTTCTGATTAAGTCATCACACAGAGGGATTGTGGGATAGGCCCGCGGGCTTCAGTACGCATCTAACTCCAAGTCGCTCGGTCGTTGATAAATTATCTAACCAGAGCCGTGCTAATGATAATTTTGGAAAAGTAAATAGATGTTTCCAACATCTATATTTCTTAATCACTTTGGTTTCCTGTGGAATTCTCTGCTGACAAACCCCAATAAATCTATAGCTGGACTGGCCATATAGTGGGAAAATGGAAAAAGTGAAAAATGTTTGTGCTGAAACACCTCATTTAATGCCTTCAAGTCGGATTTGAGAATTTGCATTTGTGGATTCCGTAAATATGACAAAACATAGGAAAAAAACATGTTTATCATTGAAGTACACACATCTGTCCTATTGCCTGTGAAAGCACACAGGCTTTTTAGGTTTTCTGTACGGTAGAGTTGCTGAGTGTGCGAAACACATCTAGGTGTGTACAGAAGTTCTGTGTGAGATCGGACATCTTGTCTGTCTGAGTGTGACTAACCTTAATCTCCATCCCCATGTTGAGAGAAACATGAGGTTATTGTGTTGATGGAGGGAGTCTCTCTCTCTCTCTCTCTCTCTCTCTCTCTCTCTCTCTCTCGCTCTCCATCTCTGTCTGTGTGTCTCTATGAGCTGGTCTTATAAAAGAGTCTAAAGCCTGCTGGAATGGACTCTTAGAGCAGGCTGCAGCTGCTGTCTATCAAAGAGCACACATCTCATGTTCCTGAGTGTGTGTGTGTGTGTGTGTGTGTGTGTGTGTGTGAGAGTGAGTGTGCATGTGCGCACGCGTGTGTGTGCGCATGTGTGTGTGTATGGAGATTGCACTTTGGATGGCTCTTCCATTTTATATTTCTCTCCTTTCAGAATCCTGAAATCCTCCTCTTCAAGCTGCTTCTCTCTCATATGTTGTGTCCCCTGTGTCTTATACCCAGTCCTTCACCTTCTGGATTATTCTCTGCCATCAAATAATATGAAGAAATATGTGGCCCCCATGTGCAGCATTCACAGCTGAAGGGGCTGGATTATCTGAGGCTCTGAGATGTGCCACAGCAGGTCACTTTATTAAATACACCCATCCATCAAACACTGCAGCCCCTCTTATGAGTACTGGTGTGTATGTGTGTGTGTATGTGTGTGTGTGTGTGTGTGTGTGTGTGTGTGTGTGTGTGTGTGTGTGTGTGTGTGTGTGTGTGTGTGTGTGTGTGTGTGTGTGTGTGTGTGTGTGTGTGTGTGTGAGTGAACCCCATCCTTCTTTAATTAGCTGTCAGGTTGCAGGTGAGCCATCACAAAGGTGCACGCCACACCGATACCCGGGCTGAAAAGGTCAGCATCTTAGCCAGGCTCTCGGCCTCCTTTTGTGCCGAGCGCCGGCTTTTATTAGCACAGATCTGCGGGCATTGTGGACTTGTCACAGAAGCGTCTTTTAAGAGCAGCCAGGTTTGGAGTCATAACCCCGGCTGGCATAAAGAGACGGGAGCATGTCTTAACCCAACATCCACACTCAGTATAGCTGCCTCTACTAGACTTCTGAGGTTTCTACTCACTTTGATTAGCTGTTTTTGCACAGCTTGGGTCATAGATGCTAGAGAGGATAGCACTGCCTTCCTGACTTTTAGCTTTAATGTCTGGGTGAGAAGAACACACACACACACACACACACACAGATACACACACTCACACACACATACAAACATACATAAATGTGTATAAATAAACGTGCTTATTAAGGGCATATAAATCTAAACTGAGTCTGTGTCACATTTTACAACCACAACCACACATGCTAAGCGGATGTAGCCAGAGGTGTTTTACCACAAAATTACTACTATCACAGCAGACAATCACCTCCCTAAGAGAGTGTGTGTGTGTGTGTGTGTGTGAGAGAGAGAGAGAGAGAGGGAGAAAGAGAGAAATTTGAGCTTCCTCAGCATAAAAGTGAAGGTGTAAATTCAAACATTGACATTTATATGACTGGATATTGGTCATCACGTCAGTGATGGTGTCATGGGTGCTTACTGGCTGCTGTCTTGTAAACTGAGTGTGGCTGACATTAAAACAGCACTAAACAGCGTCAGAAGAAAATCTTATAATCTCAGGTATCAGTTTCAGCATGGCTGTAAATGCCTGTGCTGGTTTCAATGGGCAGCTTTGTTCAGGGCAAACGTAAAGGCTGTAATTTGTATGTAATGATAAACGTTGTTTACACTGGACATAAAGTAACTCAAGTGACAAATAGGCATGGGGAAATGATATATGCACAGTGCAAGCAACAAGCTAAGCAAATACTCTCTCTCTCTCTCACTCACACTCAAATGCACACACACACACACACACACACACACACACACACACACACACACACACACACACACACACACACACACACACACACACACACACACACACATATATATATATATGTATATATAATATATA
>NC_137913.1:18662328-18754828 GCF_963457725.1 Sprattus sprattus | reverse complement strand
CTTGGAATCAAGGGGATTAAAGGTGATCCACGTCACTTGAAGCAGAGTAGCTTGCCGCTGAGAGATCAAATCTAATCTAATCAAATCTAATTTATGACGTCCTTTGTGACATTGAAAGGCTGTTTCCTCTCTCCTCAACACAGGTCCCCTCTGCCTCGTCTGTGTGTTGAAGCGTGTTGGTGTTACCCTACCAAGCCACATAGGGGAGCTGCAGCTTTTTACAAAAGCAACTGCAGACACACAGACACCGTCTGTCCGGCCTTTCCCTGTAATCCAAAAACTGGGACAACACATATGTACACACGACCATGCATATATACAGACAAACACACACACACGCACTCATGCACAGAAGCAGTATTCATGTGTGTGTACACTTGCACAAACACGCATGCACACAAACGAACGCATGCGCACACGCGCAAACACATGCACATACACACACACATACACACACCTACGCTGGGCAATCGTCCGTGCAAATCCAACCACCTTAAATCTTCATGGTGGAAAGAAGGGATAAGGATACTGACACACAGCTAATGATCCATAGTTAATGTTTGTGGACACGGATTTATTCTCATTTTGCATTTCTAATTTTACACCATACATGAGCATTCGCAGCAAAAAATATTTTTTTACCCCTCTTCTTTAAAATTCTCTAAATCCTACATCCTAAATACTAAATCCTAATTCTATTAATTTACATGCAGGTGTTGATGTTGAACTGAACAATAAATGTAAAAAAGGAATATTTAAAAAAATTAAGTTATCATATATCTGAGATTAATATAAAAATGTGTTTCTCTCCAGTTTATCTCAAGTATGGCTATTTATGATGAGAATAATTTGAAAAGGAGAGGCACAAATAGTTGAAGTGTTTGAAACTCATTTTGGCACGTGTAAATGGAGCTACACAGTCTGAGGAGTGATGTAAGAGAAAGGCCGACTGCAGGAATCAGCATGTCCCAATAAATATCATTATATTCAATCTCTTCCAAATCAGCCATCTTTGAAGACACAATATGAACCCTGTGAAGATGAATGAGCAGAGAAATCTGACCCAGAGAATTCATCCTTTCCCTCCCAACACAGGCACAAACATTCACACACACACACACTCACACACGCACACACACTCAACAATGTTTTCCTTGCCCTGTTTAAGTCACATGGGAGGTTACTACAACACACTCTTTACAGAGGGATTTCTCTGTTGTGTGTTCTTTTGCCGGTCCTAAAATTGCCCAAGACTTTTGTTCATTTTTCATGTCAAAGCAAGTGGCGTTCCGCGCATTGCACTGGACGTGTTTGTGAGAGAATGGCAGTCAAAATGAAACGGCAAAAATGAATAGCATTACTCTCACAGGAGATTAGTTGTACTGATTCTGCTTTACTTTTCTCTCTGGTGAAGTCAGTGATTTTCAATATTCATACAGTCGGAGTGTGGATAGGTAACGTTGTTGGTAGAACCATTATAAAACACTACCAGAACAGCACTAAGGGGACATTTTGCTGAAGTGAATAGTGAGAGAACTAAAATCAGCGAAAAGAAAAGATTGTGCTTTTGTGAAACTTGAAGATGAGCTGCTTCATCATGTTGTTTAACGGTCAAGGCCGCACAACTTTCAGTGCATGCAGTCTGCAAAAATGTATGAATGATATTCATATCCTTACAGTGTATAGACAGAGAATAATTGCATTCTTAGTCATTTCATCTTTATGGAATTGTGATATATCTTTGTTATATTTTTTAAATGATAAAAAAAATTGATTTTATTTTTAAGACTATGGGCTAACACTTATTATATACTGTATAAGTTACAAATTACAATTACAAATCCTTTCATGTATTACATGCAATTTGTTTGAATGTAAATTTTAAATCAACAATTCATATTTTCATCTTTATCTCATAATTGTACATTGCATACATTTACCTGTGTAATGATTCCATACTTGCATACAATTTAAAAAATGTGGGATATGAATATAAAAATAAATCTGTGTGAGTTAGAAAATGTCCTAGTCCGATTTCTTTATGTAACACTTTTTAAACACAATGGCATACAATGTGCCTTTGTGTGGACGTTTGTGATTGTTGACTAAAACAATGTGGAAAAATACCAAATTTGAGAAATATGAAAGTTATAACAAGTTTAATCAAAATACAATAACATAAGGGAAAATATAAGACATTTTCCTTTTCATTTTTGAATCCTAAGCCAGCTGTGTGCTATTGAATAGCTGCATGTGACTGAGACTCAGGGTGCTGAGTGAACATGCTAGCAGACTGTCTGATCCAGAAAGAGATTTGGTGCCTCAAGATATTGCCACAATAAATATATATCATTAAAATAACCATTACCACTAAATAGCATAGTTTCACATTTTGAAAATGATATGTTAAAAGCAGGTTGCATTACACTTGCCAAATTATGAGAAAATAAAATGCTGTGGTAACTCTTTCTATTTACATTGTCTATGGATTACAGCAAAGGGAACTTTTTCATTACAAACAGGACATGCTATTCTCCCTGATGGTTATTTTTCTTTTCTTTTCTGTCAAAGATTTCCAGCTAATGGATACACAAAAGGAAGTGCTGACCATTTCAGACACAATGCAGCATATGTTTGTGGACAGATAGAGAGAGGGAGAGAGAGAGAGAGAGAGAGAGAGAGAGAGAAAGAGAGAGAGAAAGACGAAAGGTCTGCACAATGTTGCCTTAATCTGACACAAAAGTCTCTCTCTGGTAAGAGGGACTTCTATAACTGTCTGGTCAGGGGTGAAAGAGTGTCACTTTAGCCCCCTGGTGAACACAAGTCAACATGCCATAATCCCCCCATCACCTTATGTTACACTTAGGGGCCTGCAATTAGCCCGGCCCGCCTGAGCACCGCACACACGCGCACACTGCCGAGCTGTCAAAAGGCTGGGCCGGTGATGGTAGCGGGTTTCCGTGGTGCTGTGCCGGCCCGCTCAGTCTTGGGCCACACGGTTCCCCATCCTTCACTGTCGCCGCGCCGGCAGGGAAGAGATCAAAACAAACACGCAGAGGCAGGGTCGGCGAAAGATGATGAATTGGTGTAATCAGTATCAGTCGACCTGCCTGGCCCGCACCCCGATTTGGCCCGGGCACTGCGCCGCAGCTCCAGCCACCAAAGCCCGCTGGTGGGCTGGGAGGCCAACACTGACCCACGGGTCACCGAAGACGAGACCTGAAGAGTGGCTGGACACCAGAGGACCTGATCGCTGTGTGATGATAGTGCATCTGTCCCCGCCGGTGAGACGTGGCTGCAGGTGGGATTTTGACATGCTGTGTGTCATGATGAACAGATCTCTGAAAAAAAAAGGCGACAAAACACATACACCCACACACACACACACACACACACATACACACACACACTCACACACTCACACATACACATACATACTAAAAAAAGACACACAAACACATACACATTCTTTCTCTCATAGAGACACACACCCACACACACACACTGGGGTGTTCTGGAGTGAGCCGTGTCCATTATCGCTTGGCCCAGCGCCTCGCTGCCTCGAAGTGGGGAAGTGAATTCCAAAGGGGTTCGCACCGAGCCCATTCTCCACATTGTTCAGCACTCATGTGACTTCCTGATCTTCATCTAGGCGGCAGGGAAGAGGAGCACAGGAAAATGTCATATTTCCCTTCTTCCCAGTCTGCTCCAGGGCTCCAGACACAGAGCCATATTGTAGCAAACGTTCCTGTCTCCTCCATGTTGAGCTGGCCAGTCCTGTAGGCTGAAGAGGGTGGGGGTGTGAACCGACAGCATTTGCATTCCTGAGGTTTTGGATATCTGCGCCCTCTCATCCCCGATTTCACTGTCTGGGCTCCGCATGGGGGCTCTCCAAATGAACAAGTTATCCATTTCCTGCGCTGGGTGTGTAGGGATTCCCCCTTGCCCCCCTAACAGGGCTCTACGCTTCGTTTAAGAAACATGGTGAAAAGTCTGACGGTTCATATTTTGTAAAGGGGAGAGCATCGTCGGGTTACCATGCTTGAAATGAGCTTGGCCTTCAGGGACACCTGAAGGAACTGTCTAAAGAGCTAAAGAGGAGAGCATGAGAAGAGAGCACCAGGAGCTCTGAGAGGCTCTACCAGAGACTGGAGAAAGATATAAAACACAGGGGTCATACAAAACAGCTTGGGGAGAAGGAGGATACGTACGAAATTAGCTTGTACCTCTGAAGAGTCACTTTTAAACCGGGCTGTAGCACGCTGCAGCTGGAAGAAAATTGGCTTGTAGCACACACACACACAGGTTTATGGATATGTATGCATACACACAAGTGCATACAAGGACATCAGGAACACCCACACACACAGGCATGCACCCACACACACTCTCACACACAGGCACACATACACTGTATCCCTTCACCCCTTATCTGGAGTTTGTGGGGACAGCTTGTAGGCTCTGGTTCAAGTTTGTGAAAGTCTAGGCCAGTGCGTTCGCATTGGGCGGCTGGGAGCAGTAGCAGTGGGGTGGGGTGGGGTGGAGAGACGGCGTGGGGAGAGATGAGACCCTGGTGTCTCCGAGCCCCTCTGCCAGAAACAACAAGAGACCTTCTCACATTCAAATAAATACTGCACGCATCAGGATGAGAAGAAGAGTTGGAGTATTGAGTTGGAGGGAATGTTGGGGGGCGACCTGGGAAGTGGGGGGGTTGGTGGTTTGGGGAGAAGGAATGGTCTCACTGCATTACAGGCAATTTAGGGTCCATGAACCTGGTTGAGGGGACTAAAGCAGCCAGTGACAGATTTATTACAAGCTTATAACCAGATATATTTCTGAACCAGAATTCAATTCCATTGCGTTTAATGGCAGGGTTTAAGACATATCAAAAGCGCAAAAGCCTCGGATTCCGCCTCCGCAGTCAGAAGAAAGACCTTAATTAATTTGGGAGATCACCGAGGCCCCAAGTCCATATCATCAGTCCTATTGTGGCAGGAATGCCAGCTATTTATGCATCAACCAATGGGAGGGCGAGGAGACTGGAGGTGATGATGTCCTGGGCGCTTCTGCACAGATAGGAAAGGGATACTTTTCAAAAGCTAAAAGCTTCCCAGTTTTAAAACAAAGGTGGGAGGCGAAAAAAGAGGGGGGGTGATTTCATGAAAAGAAATCTATGCTCTTTGCTCAAGACATTCCAGAGTGTATTTTTGCAGTCGGGGTTTGGTTCTTGCAAAGAGTGGAATAAGGAACACCTACTCTCCCTGCCACTCACCAAAATAAAGCAATACATTAAATAAATCAATAATTCATAACGGATTCTAAAACACACAAATTAAATTCAAATCAGTCAGTATGGAGTCCTGCGATTTATTTTTGAAGAACAGTGCCAAGAATACAAAAACCCTTCGAAACCAGCTCGGGCTCACAGAGACTGAAGCCAGCCGTGTAGTCCGGGCCCCATGTGGGTGCGAGAAAGAGGTGTGGTGGTCTTTGCGGGCGCGCATTCGGGGTTGAATGTTTAATGCGCGCTAATGGCCGTCTCTCCGCACCAGGCTGGCGAAGCTGGCTGCTCCGGGGCCGCGGAGAGAGAGACAGAGGGTGGGCAGAGGGCGGCACAGAGACCTGCTGAAGGGCACGGATGGCAGCTGTCATGCCTATATTTGTTAACTCTGCAAAGACATGCCGAGAGAAGACCTTCCATTCCAAATAAACAAACAGTGGCAGGCAGGCAGGCATCTCTGTGGGCTACGGGGGGAGAGGTGAATGCTTCATTCTTCAGGGCCTGTTTTCACTACCGCTCGTATAGGCGAGGAACCTTGTTTCTAACCAATGTTAAAGCATGATTTTGGTGACCATTCCACATGCGTGTGTAAAACTTAAGGTCTTCTTGCCGCAAACTTCAAGAAATCGGAAATATAAGGAGAGTTATATCTACTGAGCCTGAAAAAGCAGGTTTAGCAGACCAAACATATGAATTCATAAGATACTCAAAGGGAACACGAAAGTAAGCATATTATAAAACTAATACACAGCCTCGAAATACAATTAGGTCATGTGCAAACTGTGCGTTGAAAAACTTGCTAAAGAATAGCAAACAAGGGCGCAAACACGATGCTTAATGCAGATTAATACATAACGGATGCAGCTTGACAATTATTCATCTCGAGTTTGTCACTGTCTTGCGTGGAAAACAGGTCTTTGCCATTAGTGTTTTGAGGGAAAATATTTTTCATATTCTCTCTCTTAGATGTATTTAATTCCTGAAAACGAGGTCCAGGTCGCAAGAATAAGAAGGGCTTTAGTACATGAATATTATTAGAAGGTTTAATTTGAAAAAAATGACATCAAGTGATTTCTTAGTGATCCACGCCCGGTCATTTTTGTCTGACACAGGCTATCACTAAAATAGACCTATTAAAGGTTATTATTATCTAACACCTGTGTTAGATAACCACGTTACACATATGCTTGTTTTAATATTTCGTTAACCGGTTTTTAAGGCGATTTCAGGATGTTTTGAATAGGTTGATGTTGTAAATAGTTCCCTTCTGTATATCGTTGTGCCCAATTGAAAATGTCTTAAACACTTTCACTCGTGGAATCAGATTACAACTGCATATTTAAGGATAGATCAGTAGTAATAACTAGCATCAAAATGTCCATCAATAACAATCATCAGGAATTCACAACCTCCACTCCGTCTCAAACTTTTGACCAACATTGCGTGACAAGGATTATGGATTTAATGTCGGGAAAGACCTAACCTTGTACCCTGAATAACACTTTCTCACATCAAGAGACCCATTGTGTGCTTGGTCATTGTGTTTTTATGTCCCTGTCCCCAGTCAAAAGATGACCAAAAATAAAAATTGTGCCGTTAAACAGGAAAGGTGCATTTTCGGGCCAAAAAGGAAGTGTGGATACAGTAAAGGTCCCACTCTGTGTTCCTTTTATGTCTTCACTTATTGTGACATTTACAAAAAGATTTATATTTTCCAAACTCAGGACATGCCATGGCGTTTAGAATAACCTCCCAAAGATGGGAAAGGAGAGTCGTGCGAAAACCATAGTTTCTATCGAACCAAATAACGCAGATAACATATAATGCAAGGTCATATTTTAGGCTATCTCCCACGAAAAAACAAGGTTGTGTTTTGGTCAATAACCCGATTTAATAAACGACGATGCTAATATGACCAAATTAAATGACAAGATGGAATTCATTATTAGGAGTTAATTAGGAGTTTGTCACATGAAAATGCAACTTAATAAGAGTCCTTCACTATTTATGAATTTCAATTTTATATTTCAATTTCCATGCCAAAGGTCCATAATACAAACTACCGATTATGTCTCTTAATATAAAGGCCATATATGTATAATACTGTCGACTGCTTTGCGTTCTGCAACAGTATAAATGGCTAATATTAAAAATGTCTGTGACACATTAAGACATGAACAGTGAAAAGGCTATCGTCCTGTAACACCGCTCAGACTCACCAAAATATATTGAATACTCATTTTATGATATTACATGTTTAAAAAAAAAAAAAATCATATACTATTAAACATCATACAATTTTCCATTTTTAGATTTGAATAACTTTCAGAAGCTGCAATTAAAACTTTCAAAAACTGCATCTCTCTAAAGCATGTTATATTTAACTGAATTGTGGATCAGCAACCAGTGCTACATCCCAACAGTTTTATTCCAAGAAGATCTGCAACTTCATGGATATAACTTTAAAATGTTTAAGATATAAATATGCTGGTTTTCTGGTATTTTGCATTCGGTCCGTTATATTCTACTTATTTTATGATCTTTAATTCACGTAAGGTCTATTCGTTGGACTCTGTCCGGTGTAGAAGGACACTTCAAGCTGCTATGTGGCAACCCAACTGTCAGCGGTCAACTGTTAACTTCCTCTCCGTCTTATTCGGGAATTTGAACAAATATTTAGATAGGATAGAGTTTTATATGTGCAGCGCGCCATTCGGGTCCCAACAGTTTCAGTCACGCCATATGAATGTTCAAATTATTGTTGTATGCTCCTTTGACACAGTTTGATTTATTATCTGTTAATTGATCTTGGGTTCTAATTAACATCTGACCATTTCTTTTCTCTTGGGCTTAGTTCAGAAAAAAATGAAGAGGTACCTGCATAGAAAATACAGAATGAAAAACAAGATTTGCTTCTCTTTAGTCTGACCTATTTTATCCCAATAAATTCAGCATCCTAGACATTGTGTTGTCGCTTTAATGTTGTCATTATACTGTTAGATTTCAGTGATGTGTGGTGTCATCCCTGGCGCTTAATCAAGATCACGCTGAGGTTTTAGCAAACAAAAACAGAGGGTGGAGAACATGCGCTACAGGTCCGCCTACATGTATCCATGAACCGCTCTTCTTATTGCAGTCTATCATGTTGTTTTAGCAGAACCATGGGGACTCATCGCAGGACCATACAACACACGTAAAGACAGCATAGATTGCTGGTTTTATGTCCATGAACCCCATTTGAACATTATTCAAAATAGAGATTGATCACATATATTCGTGACGGTCCAATGCCGTCTCGTTTGTGCCTCCTATGCTCAGTCATATTGACCATGAAAACAACGATCACAATCGGTGGCAGCAACTTTGAAATCGTAGGTTAATTGTAGATTTATATTTATTGACATACATTTTAAATATGCATGAGTACAAAATCGTGCAGGGGAACTGAAAAATCCTGGCGTGGTGATATGGATTTTGTTGAGGCAGCCATGTGAAACGCACACTGACGGGGAAAGGAATCAAAGCACTATTTAATACAGCATAAGCTAATCTATTCATTCAAGTAAGGCACCGTCTGAAAAACATTTCTCACATTTATGCAGCCAACTATAATCACGATTTGAGGGGGAATGCGAATAGGCCAACTAGGTCAGATTGTTTAATGATGAGGGAAGGGAAATGCAATGTTGCTGTATAGATAATGTTACACGTTTAACCTATTCATAGGAAATTGAGTTTACATGAGATAAACATTTTAGTAAAGGCAAAACCTGCCTGATCATAAAAAAACATAATTATTTGAGGACCCCCTCGAAAACGAGATGCTGCATCTCAAGGGGTTATCCTCCAAACAATACGCTTCAAAAATGCACAAACGACCGTTAAACCTCATGAATGTGTGAGAACTTTTATAATGTGTAGTGATTCGGTAAGGTAGCACTATCGGATAGTTTTCGACTGAAAGTAACATGCCATGAATGAAAAGTCTTTAATTTGTTGATGTCTCATTAGAAAAGTCCTCACAAATATAAACCCTATTTGTGACTGGTGCTTATCTCGCCTTATCTGTATAACTGCATGTGGGCTCTTGTGATGCAACAAATAGACAGGATAGAGTAACCTACTGAGACATCAAGAAGCACATTTGCCCACGTGAAGGTGCCTCGTGCAGTTGTGCATCTCTCCCTTAAAATTTCACTTTGCCCCTCAACAGGACTTGTATTTTACTCCCAGTGATATCAATTGGGTTAATGGGAATTGACGAATTGACGAATTGGACTGTGTTATACACAAAAAAGGTTGTAAAAATAAGTTTGCAAAACAACAGGTGCAAGGGTATATAGGCAAACCGAGATCTCAACTGAGTCTGCAATATTTGTGGCTATGCCCAGCCTTTTCCCATGTAAAATCAACTGAGCCCTTTATCAAGAATACAGTTAGCCTACTGGTAAAGAACTACAAACTGCGCGAAGAGATCTGCGAATCAATTATTTCTGATTCATAGGCCACCCGTGTATTTTCTGACGAATTACAATTTTGTGATAGGTCATGACTGTAAAGAAAAATGTACTGCAGTAAGTAAGTTGATTCTGAGAATATTAATAAGCTCATGTTATTAGCATTACTTTTTCTTAATTAGGGTGTAGTGAATGCTTTCATTTGAACATATGCATTATACACCTACACTGCACAAACACTTACTAATTCAATAGTGGCTAACTTTTTCTCTACTTTCAATCTAAATTCTGTGAGTGCCTTTGGGGACAGTTGTAACAGTGCCCGGGACTATTTTTATTTAGGGTAAAGCCATGCATTATTCAAACCAAAATAGTGGTGAAAAATAATTTTTCTGTAGATTGTAGTCTTTTCAAAATGTCAACGAGATAGTCGTTTACAAACCAAAGGTGTCACATTTTAACAAATATTTCACTTGATAGGAACGCTTGTTGTTGCAATCTATATGTATTGCGTGTAACAATTATTAAGTTAATTGGGATATTTCAAGTTGTATGCGTCTAATAATTCAGAAATCACTGATCACAACCACTACTTGTGTTGCTGTCAAAATGTCAATTGTGCAGTCAAAATCTTAAAAGTTAAAAGTTTGTAAACTTAAAATGTGCCCCCCAAAACGACCCACAAGATGACATTTTTTTTTGCCATCACACATATTGAGAGTTTTGTTGCATTCTGTTAGACGCGAGCTGAGAAATTAAGCATGAACCCTTGTTACAACTGAACTCGGTCTCCATTATTAAGATAATTTCTTATTAACAACGTGTTATATAATCATATGCAGATGTTTAGAGGTTTGACATTATGAATGTAGCCTATAACGACAAAATACTGTTACTCGGTTTCATTCATTGAAAGAGTATTCAGGGTGGAACGGACACTACATGACACATGGATTGGCTACACGCATCAATAGTTGCTGTAACAGTAGTTAACTGGCCAATTAGGCCTATAAGAAATGGTGTATTCCGTTTGTTAAGTCAATATAGCTCGCCCACTTTCAAGTCCACTTTTTATGGTCAGACTACCACCAGTCTGTGTCTGTTTTTATTAATGACTGCGAACAGTACAAAGTAAGCAAAATGATTGCACATTCCTTCACATGATGGTAATGGAAAGATTATTTACCCCGTTCAGTTCGCGAATGGGCTTCCTTTTAGATGTAATACGGTATGCGGGGAGGCAGCACACCTGGCGCATGGAACCAGGCGCCAGCAGGAGTCAAAACAGGAAATGTGACTGGTGTTGCGAGTGCTGCCGAATCCGCGCTTTGAGAAAGTCGGGTCATTGAAATGAAGCATATGAGATACATAACCGTTATTTTTAAGTCATCATATTTTTGTGCTTCCCTTGTCGGTTAATAATGCCGGGTACTATTGTAGTCTATTTCAAATTAAGGAGAAAAAACCAGCAAAGTGACAAGATAGATTTTTTGAACCAGAATGACGGCCTATATTGTTATTTGGCAAAAATCAGGCCAGGTCCTTAATTTATAAAAAAGAAAAGTCATAAACTAAACTAAACTGAACAGACATAAAGTTATCATCCGTCTATTGGTCCGATGCCAATTATTCATCTTGGTACGATTCACAATACTTTCACAACATGTTTGTAAATAATTCCAGACTATTTCTGAGGGGCTAAATGAATTTAAATACCACTGAGCGTTGAAAAAAAAACACTGCGTAAAGGCTCGTATAAAAATACCTCTATGTTGCGCAGCAGAAGTTCGAGAGCGCATTCTTTAACAATCCGTTGCCTCTCTATCAGCCCTCTGAATTCTGTCTGTTATCACCAAAGTATTTACAAAGGACGCTTCCGACTTGGCAGTGATTAAGTGGGCTGGTATCTACAGCGACATCTGATTAACGTAGGAAATACATGGGCAGGTCTTGATTTAGAGCTTTCGCAATATCTTATGCATTGTGCATGTTCTGCATTCTTTATTCTTCATCCACACATCAATTGACTTTTGAGAGGCCCACTAACTTCTAAATTCTATAAGTTACTTACTGCATGTCTTACTAAATACAATATAAAAAGAACAGTTTGAGTCTCAAATATGATTTAGCTTTTGCAACATATCTTACAAAATTAGAGTAGTTTTTGTTATTTACTTGAACATGCATCGTATCCATACAGTAGTTTATCGACGCCTGATAGTACCAAAACAAACATCCAAAACAAACAGGGTTAGGCTGAAAAGTAAACAGAGCTGCTGCTAACTAAGTTATCCCCTTAGAACCCCACTGCTTGCGCTGGTTACTCAATAGCCCAAGTGTAAATTGGATTAAATCCGGTTGCTTTTGCAGCAGCCCCACAAAAATATCTGTTGTTGCAATTAATCAATAATGACCCTTGATGAGAAGATAGGAATGATAGGCTTCTTGTGAGAGTGAGATCTGTCCAAGTTAGGACTCATCAACACAGCTTCCTATTCACTCTACTACATTAAGCGATAGACATGAGTGTTTGGTGCAGACTTACATATCAGCATTCACCAAATTATCACATTAAATTGCTCAAAACTCAATAAAACGGTGTGATCAGGTAATGGTAGGTAATACCAGTTCTGTCACTTACTTGAAAAGTACTGGCATGAATTAGAAGATCAAATACCTTTCCTTTGTTTACAAAGTGTAAACATAATGGTCCCAAAATAACACAACATCTTGGTTATCATGGACTAAAAGAAGCAGAGTATTTTCAGCCATATTTGAGACGCATGGCGTATTTGCTGACACCATACAGTTTAGTGGCATGTTGAAACCACTTACATGTTTAATTCTTCAGATGCATTTTTAGCTCTTTAGTTCTTTGATGTTTAGTTCTTCAGAATTAGCCATTTGAGAGGGCATAATTTCGTCCACATTTAGTTCTTTATTTTACATTTTAGGTTATATTCCAGGATATATTCCTCTTTCACCTCAGATGAAAAAATATTTAGAAAATCTGCTTAGAGCAGTTGGCAGGTGAAAAACAAATGATGCATAAACAACAGTTACAGTCCTCTTGATAGAAAAACACTTGTTTGTTCTATCTAGAACATGCAGTGATTTTAAAACGTGATTTCAAAGATATGTGTTCAGTTAGTACGCTGAACGAGCAGGAGTATCTTATGCTTGTCTATGCCCTCCTTGCACAACCAAAGAGCACAACATATCATTTACTGTAAAATACAGGACTGTAAAGCCGGACATCCGCAGTGACGCTCGTGTTTTTTTCCTCTTGAATTTTAATTTGGTACAGTGATTGACAAGGTCCGATTCAAATAAAACATCCCTTGGAAAGCTTGAACACTTTTTTCGAGCTCTGCATGGGAGGCGTGGAGCTCTCACTTTTGACATTCTCCCCGCAGTAGCTGTTCCTCAAGGCAGACTAGCGAGCTCTAATGACATCACCCAGCCACTGAATAGGGGAAGTTTGCGTTTAAAGACAGAAAACGCTTTCTGTGAGTGAGCTATGTTTTAATACACGAAGACGTGTTCGGACGCATCGATTTAATTGGAGCATAAAAGCAACTCTTAACCAGACAATGTCTTGCTAAATTCCGTGGAAATAGTTTGTTTTCAAAACATCTGAGTTCACCACATCGCCAAAAAGGTCCCACTCGGCAACGTCAGTTTAGGTTGAAGTGCACAACTCCTGAGAACCGTATTCCTGATGGCTCTCTGAAGGCTTGTCTACTGTGACAGAGCGGGAAGGGGAGCAAGGCGAGACGGCATTTTCTGGACTTGATTTCTCGCCTATGGACGACAGCAGTCCCCTTTCTCCAAAGGCAAATGCTTTCAGTATTGCCTCTCTGATTTCAGCTACAGAGCAAGCAGGAAACGGCACTTTTGACAAACCTAGCACTGGCCTGGACCAGCACGACCAAGAAACCTGCCACAGATCCTTTAAAATGCATTACAGTACTGTCACAAGGGAGATGGAAGGTATGGACACACTCTTGTCAATGATTTAGCAGAACATAACAGCCATGTGTACGCATCATAATCCTGGAAACAACCGGTCTGAGCTTTTAAAACGTTGTATCAAGTCGTAAGTAACTTATAAGATCAAGCATATACATTAAAGACATGGAACTACTCACACTGCGTACAGTGAAAGGGGCGGTATTCGTATTTTAATAAATTGCTGCGTAATGTACATAATAATACATATGTATAGGTTATTTGTAAAATATGGGCACAGTAGAAAGTCTATGGATTTTCAGGGAATAAATCCTAAAGCTTGCGTAGACTACAAAGCAGAACAGCGTTGAAAATCATAAGAAGGCTGTAAATCGATCTTCAAAATCCTCCACGAGATATCCGAAAAGGCGAACCCTGACTACACCGATCTTCGCAAGAGTAGTATGGACGAGAGCATGTGGGTTACCAGTCTGTATTAGACAGATGGAAAAAATGTCGATAACATGGAAGAAGGTTACTCAACATTGTCCAGCCTGTGAATCGTTTCGCCCTGCAACAACAGCAGAACACGCAAGCGTATTCTTGGATCACAACAGTTGAGAGCGCAAAAACATGTGTTTGTTAGTTCATGCAGAGTAGGTGTTTGTTTACCGTGCTAAAGTTTACACTCCGCTGTGCCACCCATTCTATTGTTAGAGGGCGATGTGGGCGATACCCTTATCCAAAAGTAAATGGGTGCCGGAAAGCCCATTAAAAGGGGCGCACTTCTCTGTCAATCAGTCTCGTCCCAAGGCGAGGAAAGGCACATTACCTGCAGTTCCTTATCTAAATAGAAATAAGAACCGGTTTTATCGTGAAGGGGAGGCCCTATGACAGAGATAAGAAGAACGTCTGGATTGCAGCTTAGCACAGAGCAGTAGTAGTACAGAGAGGAGGCCGCTTGGAATACATCTCAACGCAATCTCTCGAAAACAACAGACTCTATATCCAGATATTCGAGTCTATATTTTGTGATTTAAATTCGAAAGCGCGTACGATACGTCGATTAAAACGCTATAAGAAGGATAACGAGTAACTTTCGACATTTTTTATTTTGGGGCAGTTTGGTCAAGTATTCTTGCGCAGGAACCACGATAACATATGCCCACAGAGAAGATTTTATATAGTAGCACTATTACACTGGATGAACTGAATGGACTAAAGAGAAAGACTTTTGATGCCTCGTACGGAAAGCGTTTCAAAGAACCCTTTCACTTTGAGAGGACTCTATGAAACTTTATTTTTATCTTGATAACGTGTCAACTGTTTAGTGTTGTTTTGCATACAAGACTCAAGCGCACATTGTAAATCCAGTTTTTGGAATGATTTCAGCAATATCCAGTCCGTGGCTGACGCAGCTGTCCCATTTTTGCGATGTTGCAGCCTTCACGACCAGCAGCCTGAACAGTCTCAATACACCAGGGAGCTATCATCTCTCGCCTTCCCCTGGGGACCCGTACAGTCAGCATGACACCCACTTTGAGCCTTGCCCGGCGGCCCAACATAGCTACAACTACACGGGGTCGAACCCGACCCAGGCCCAACAGGGCGACACTGGGACCTCGAACTGTTCCTCGTCGTCTTCTAACTCACCACCGAACAAGTCGTTGGTGAAAAAGAATCCTAAAGTGGCCAACATTAACGTTCAGCTGGAGATGAAAGCTCTTTGGGATGAATTCAATCAGCTTGGGACTGAGATGATTGTAACCAAGGCTGGCAGGTAAGAGCTTTTAAAGCATTTAGATGTTTATTTTATGTATGTAATAAGAAAACGGACCACGTTGCAGACACGAGTGCTTACAAGAGTAGTAAGCTCAGAGAATGAATTTCTGCACCCAACTGAGAGACTAGCCTACACATATATAAGGATGTAAAACAGTTTACTGATAATTAATCTTCATATTGTTCTGTATTCCATTAGTTTCTATCGATTTTATGCACGGTTAGCCTCAATCAGTCCACACTAAAATATTCATTGTTGGCCGGTAAATAGGCTGTTCTCAGAGATGTATGGAAGGCAACACTTTCAGAATTCAGAATAGTAATCAAAATCAATACATAAGGGTAAGTCTTAACAACGGGACGGATGAGTAGGAACTAAGCATAAGTAGCCTAAATGATTGTTATTGCGAAGAAGCCCGGACAACAACAACAAAAAGTATGCTGCAGCTGCAGTATGTGGGTAGATGGGTGTATTTTGGATGGTCAATATATAAATTCGCCAAACGTGAATCTGTGTAAGTCCGTATCAAGAACTATTTAAACAGCATGCTTTAGTATCGCTCCATAAACACATCTAAACTCAGCTCTTTAGTATACTCATGTTAATTGTGCAGCAATATTTCTTTCAGAATGCATTGAACAGGGCATCGACCCAAGCAGTGGATGTTCTTTAAAAAAATATGAATTCTTTCAATAGTGAATGACTAGCCTACTTGTTATTATGCAAGTAGAGCCTACAATGTATACAATGCAATAGTCACAATATACCTCAATACATCAATAACTCATAATGCAGGCAGTCCCTATTTTTCCCACAGTGCGTTTAGCTCAAAATTGTGGGGAACTAACAGTTACTTAAAATAGGAGCTACATTAGTTTGTTTTGCACGGGATGACTTGTAATTCATGTCTTTGATCCATTTCTATAGATTGCACACTATATGTGACATTACGCGTCAGATTTTCCAATGTAACATTTGTATTGTCTTCCTGACGGGAAACGTTTGATTGACTTATATTTATAGAAGCCTTTTCCCATACGTTTAATAACAGGTTTTCTTTTTTCCTTGAACTGCGGCCTTAGTGCCCGTAGGATAGCAACAGAGTGCGTCCCTCTTATTCTCAGTAGGTCCTCCAAATTAAAAATATTCTGGTTGTGGAATCTTGATATAGCCACGTTGAACTTTACGGTTTATATACATAATACAAATGTGCATTTGGAGAAGGATCACAGCTTTTCAAAATGCCTGTCTCCGTTGTAGCCTGCACTCGTGCAGTCACCACTCCTGCTAGTTTGATAATGATAAGCACTATTTTCACCAGGCATGGTGCATTAGTAACCTAAAAGCTCTAAATAATGATTTGGTGTTTACAGAAGTTGATGCTCCAGGCTTTACTATTTTATTTATAAATAGCCTGATTATGTTGAGCACCCTATACACTGAAAGTTTGAGTGCGGGCTACTGGGAGGCCTTCAACTTTCCAGTAAACCTCAAATCGCTTAAAATGTTAGCAAACCCTTCGTAAGCATGCTATGAATTATGTGTAATTCATCTCTAATTTTGTTCGATAATGTTTTTTTTTTTTTTTTTAGGCTATATGAAGTCACTTCGACTACATAAGCCTGTCCACACTCATAATTACAATCCCCAAACTGTAAACTTGAATGAACAGTTATTTTACCGAGATCCATTTTTGAGGGCGAAACATAGTTTCTAATACATTGTTTCGGGGAACGGATCTTATTAGAATTGTTAGAGTTAGCCTGTTTTGACCTAACTTCGTGTATGATCCAAACTGCCAGATAAAAGCTACACTGAGGCATTCAGAACATTTATTTTGCGTGTTCCTTTCCATGGAGAGGCCGGTGGAGATCATTTGACACATAGAAGAGGCTCACCATACATGGTGTAGGGAAAGCACTTTAGACGCTACTTCAGCCTCACCTAGCCACAGCTCCTGAAGAGACACTGACGTTAATTGAGCGGCAGTCTTAGGATCACTTTCACTAGTCGAACGTGTGTAACCGTTTCTCCCTGCTAACAGTAATACATTACGCAGACGTCTGAAGCGGCTTAAATAAAGTGCAAAGACACCATATCATTGAGATGCTTCACAGGCTACGTGTGTATTTGTGCGCGCGCGCGTGCGTATCTGTTCACGCGCGCGGCGATGTGTCCAGAGGGTAAACAACAGGCAATTATACAGCTGTATAAAAGCGCAACAATTACAAAGTCAAAATACACAAATACATCATTGGCCAACATACGAGCCTAAAGTAAAAAAACATTTAGCACCTGATGCACTGACTCAAACTGTGGTTCTACGGCCACCAAGACAAGGCCTGTACGCAGGCCTACTCTAGGCTATATATGCCATGAGATTGTGTGGATTTGTGGCCACAGTGATGATTTTAGGGTGGACACACACCATTTTTCAAGAATCCTACTGACTTAGTTCGTAACTTAATTGTAGGCATATGTCCTGAATATGGTGGGTTTTTATTGGGGTAGTTTTGGAAAAGTTGAACCATTTCAAACGAATCCCTTCTATTCCACAGGCGAATGTTTCCAACTTTCCAAGTCAAAATATTCGGAATGGACCCCATGGCTGACTACATGCTTTTAATGGATTTTCTGCCGGTCGACGATAAAAGATACAGGTACATTGTGGAAGAACCGTGTCCAATACATAAAATACTGGACAACATTTGTTGGATAGGCCATTCATGGACTTTATTTACACTTAAATCGAATCAAACCTTTTAATGCTTATGTTTTTAAACCGTGACGGCACATAACATGTTTCTCTTTCGTCTCTTTTTTTGTCCAAAGATATGCTTTCCACAGCTCATCATGGCTGGTCGCTGGCAAAGCTGACCCCGCAACACCTGGCAGAGTTCATTACCATCCCGATTCCCCTGCCAAGGGTGCACAGTGGATGAAACAAATAGTCTCCTTCGATAAATTAAAGCTTACCAACAATTTACTGGATGACAATGGCCATGTAAGTATAATTGCGGAATTAGTCTTGATCCGTTACAGAATTGACTAGGCAACTTTATAACGACGCACGACAAAAAATGCGTCTTCACTGCTTCTTGAAAAAGGCGCATGTTCAAAGTTAAAGTCTCAAGTAAAAGACAACGACAACATTTAGTATTTTTGTGGAACATATACAATATGAAACATAAAAAATATCATACCATAACAATACATCAAATAGGTTCTATTTTAGTACAGTTGAACTGAATTGCATAACTTTTACATCATGAATTGTTTTAATATTAAAAGCTGTTATGAATGCATAATCGTTGTTAACTTTTATATCAAAGCCCAAGGAATAAAGATTTCAGTTATGGTCTTAATATGAACGCCTGTCTGGCGAAGGGCAGGGAGAATAATGTGATCTTAAAGTCATTTACATTCACATTTAGTCATTTAGTCAAAGTCAATGTCAATATGCCTCACAAGTCTAACTTACAATAGACAAACAGGCCTTCCGCTGCTATATTATTCATGTTCATATTATGGAACTTTATTATATAAACTGTTTCTTCTTTTTCATTTTGGCAGATTATTCTAAACTCCATGCACAGATACCAGCCTCGATTCCACGTAGTTTATGTCGATCCTCGAAAAGACAGTGAGAAGTATGCTGAAGAGAATTATAAGACCTTTGTTTTTGAGGAGACACGATTCACCGCCGTTACAGCATACCAAAACCACAGGGTAAGTCACGATTACATCTTTCCAGTTTATACGTTTATGGTTATTAGATATAAAAGACAACAGGGGTGAATGTATCTGCCATTAAAGAAGCTTTTCCCCTACTGTTGGGGTACGTGTTTATTTTGTTGTCTAGATAGCTGTAACTTTGCTTGCATTATTGGTGTGGTATACTGGAGTTTAATAATAGAGTCTTTGGAATGTACGAGGAATGAAAAAAACATGTTAATAGTTGGCGAGGGACAGACTTTGGTGAGCAGCCCTATTTGCTCTGGAGCAAATATCCGTCAAAAAGAGATGAACGCTTCCAGCCAAATACTTTGTTCTCAGACAAATCTGTATAAGATGAGGGTGCTCTGTCAATTGGTATTATCAATGTTAGAACTAATAGCATGATTTAAATTACATTTTAAAAAATCGGTTGAAAGAAGCAAATTTCAACAAACAGTTTTGGACTAGTGTGCATGATATTGACGAAATTGGGGTTTCATTTAAATATGTGTCATGTCAGTGATGCCTCGGCACAGCTGCCTTTCCCCCCCTTCCCAGTCTTTTCCTGCTCTGTCTTCTATCAGTTTGACCTCACGGTCTCAGTTCCTCGTCGAGGGGTTTTGCATTTGTTTTCCCAATCACTCCGGTGAATGACCACCATAAAGTATCATAGTTTAATTCGGGGATGTTCTGCACATTGAATTGAAGCGGACAACTGTTTTTAAGACCACTTTCATGACTAGTCGAAGTTTGATGAACTGAATTAAGTCTTGTAATCTTTCATATGTGATCCAGTGTAATCTTTCATATGTGATCCAGTGTAAAAACCTCATTGTGTCTGCCTGGGGCAACAGAGCTAGAAAAACAGAAACATTCCGGGAAATGTACTCGAGATTGCCAGGGTTCAATCTCATGTTGGATTGTTATTCAAATAGGTCTTCCTTTTGCAAAAGGAAAGCAAAACTTTTTAAATGATATAGTATTTATTTGGAGAACCGATGTCACGTGACATCTTTTAGTCGGAGTACTCGATTGCTGGGGCTGTTTCGGAGTTGGTCGTGGTTTAAAGTTTGTAGGAATGATTACTATTTCATTCTTTAGATGACCTTATGTGGTGGTTGCATTAAACTGGAGAACATATATGAATTATAAACATTATTTTGTATTGTTTCAGATTACTCAGCTAAAAATAGCCAGCAATCCTTTTGCAAAAGGTTTCAGAGACTGTGATCCAGAGGACTGGTGAGTGCATACTCTGAAGTTATTAAATAATTACAATTGTAAATTGTCTGTTTATTATTATTACTATCATTGTTGTTTTGTTGAAATTTGTGAAATAATTCTATTATTATAAACATCATTTAATACACGAAACTAATGTTATTAAGAATAGGTAGGCCTGCTGTAACTGTGTAGGAATGGAGAGACTATTAATCTAACTGATGAAAGGATTAAAATGCATCACAATATGCTCTGTTTGGTTTAGGCCCAGAAACCACAGGCCTGGTTCTCTGCCAATCATGAGTGCCTTTGCCAGGACAAGAAATCCAATGTCGTCTCCCCCACAGCAAAATGGCACAGAAAAAGGTCTGTACAAAAAAACTAAATTATCTAATTGTAAATTAATTAGCCATGATTTAACCAAATAATTTTTTAATTGTTGACATCAGGGGATTTGTACTTTTTCCCATCACTATTACCTCTTAACAGTGTGACTCTCAACACATATCTTTACTTGTGCTGCCTCAGGGCATTGGTATTATAATAGCACATGACCAGTTATCAATGATGAAATATTGTACTTAACATGATCTTCCAATTGGCAGTGTGAGTAAACCATTTTCTCTCTAAATATGTCCTCCTTTCTGGACCAGAACACAGCAGACGGGAGTATGACCGCGACCCCACCGGCATTCCCATCAACGGCGACCCAGCTCACCAGCTGATGTCACGCGTCCTGAGCCCTGCGTTGCCTGTGCCCGGCGGGCTCCATGCCGTGTCCCTCACGTCCGGGCCCCGCAGCCCGCCCCACGACCTACGCATCGAGGGCCACCAGCCTCCCGACACCCTGCACCACCACCCCTACAAATACCCCACCACTTATGAACACTACCTGGGGGCCAAGGCCAGGCCCTCGCCCTATCCCATACCCGGCATTCGCGGCCATGGCTACCACCACCACATGAACCCCACAGCCGCCAACATGTACTCAGCCACCAACGCCCCGGCCAACTACGATTACGGGCCCCGATAATGGCTCGCCCATCCAGTGGCTGTGCACCAACCACACACTACGCGCTTTGGAAACTCGAGCTGTGGCTATCCAACATGCTCGCTGGGAAAAAAAGTACAATTAAAGAGCCTCACGGTGCATGTTGCTGTGAGACTGAAGTGGCGCGTTGTTCCCCAATCTCCCCACTCCTTCTGCGCAGGATACTTCATATGGAGCAGACCCTGCCGTATTTATTTAAAAGGGGAACCGTCTCCTTGTAGGTGGTGAGAGCTGGTTCCTCGGACACATGTGAGGGCTGTGTATGGTCCTGCGGGGTTTGAACTGCCACAGCTCCAAGCTGGAGCGGACAGGCTCTGCTGTTGGTGACGGCACAGGATAAGCCCCTCTACACACGCAGGATGCATTATCACAGACTGGAATTGAATTTTTTGTGTTGAACGCACTTTTGTATTTTTTTTGTTTTTTGTTGTTGGGTGTTTTATTTTTTGCTTTCAAAAAGCCATAAATTATATACTCTTGAGTCCATCAAGCTTCTAGATAAAGGACATACTTGCATGTTGCGCTCACATGAAGGTGTTGAAATACCCTAAAATGATTTTGTTTGAAAAGGAATATTTTTGTGAAATGCTAGAACACCCTCAGCAGTCCCAAGAAGCTTGTACCATGGCACTGACTTACAGCAATTCTAAATGAATAGGCAGAGTGACCTTGCTGTACCTGTAAAATAAACATTAAATTCTTTACAGTAAACATCATTTTCCATCAGCTCTTTTCTGTCAGCAGTCATTCTTCTTGAAAAGGAAGAAGTGGCGTCACCTGGCATGGCTTAGCCCGTTTCAAACTGCGAATGCAGCCTTCCAATGCAAATAATTGAAAATAACTGTGCATCTACACACTAATTAGAGAACAAGGTGTGATATAATATAATTTACACCATTTTCATCAGTATAATTAAATATTCATGCCACTTTTGTCATATGCTCCTAAACACTTACAGGGGAAAACATCAAGTCATATAGGTGTGTGTGTGTGTGTATCAGTTCACAAACAAATAAATAACTAAAAAGTTTACTTTTAAAAATTATAATGCTTTAGTATAGAATCAAAATGTTGAAAGAGGCACAGATAAACATAGCTTTTGACAATGTAGGCCTAGTTTGGTAGATATTTTATCCCTTAATTAAGGTCAACTAGTAATGACACTGACGCCTGTCTGTAGACTTCTTGAAGTTATGTGCTGCGTTTAGGATCGCACAAACATGAACGTTTTTCACGACTTTAGGAGACGCTCGACTTTTTTCTGTGGAATATCGTCATTCTGTCATTGCATTGCCTTAAGACGAGCACAAAATGTTTGCCCAAGAACTCATATTTCTTCAAAAGGACGGAAACAGGACAGTGCAGAGATAAATCTTGTAGGCCTACTGAAATCCAAAGGTCAAAGTTAGAACACCTACACCATGTCGCTCTTTGAAGTTCTTTCGAAAGCGATGTTTTCAAGGCTATCTCCATCTTAAAATAATACGTGATCTGTCAATGTCGATAAAAAAAGCGGAAATGCCATACATAATTCATAGAGGAGCCATTTGAATGCCCTTTCCTCTCGAATATAGCAGAGGTAGTCCCAAGGTGGCGGAACAGGACGCTGCGTCCCAGTTGACCTCTAGCGGTTAAGGTATCAGAGGTTAAACAATGTTTCCAGCAATTTAAGTGACAACTAATTGATCATATATTTTTTGTTTTGGTACAACTGACCTCCCGACAGCGGAACACGTGTGGCATTCATATGGCTTGCCTTGCCTGACCGTTTGTAACCCCAGGGTTTCTCTCTCTCAACGTTTTCATCGAATGAAAAAGCCTTGATAATGATGACAATGGTGATAGTTGTTATTGTTGTTGGTATTGTTAGTATAAGTAGTACTTCTAGTTCATGTTTAAGCCAGAGGTCTAGGTTCACTAGTACTGTGACCAAATGCGGTCAAATGTGCTTAGCCTAGAACCCCGAATATTTACTTTTATACTGATATTCAGGGTTCCTGTGCGCTCCCAGCAGGAAGAGCCAGTTGGGAGGATTGGGGCTCCCTTCGCGTGAGCCGAAGCGCCGGCTGTTCTTAATGAGAACTGGTCGCTCAGGAAGGCGAGGACACCGAGACCCACGACTCTTCCGTTAGGTTGAGTCAGCTGTGTTTATCCTCACCGCGTTTCTCATTGATGTGGGGCCAGCGGTCGCCCAACCTGTGTCGCCCTCTGACAAGGATGGCAAGCGGAAAGGCCAACAGGTGAAGACAGGTCCATGGCCATCAATGTGCCGACCGACCGCTGGGTTTTCACAACAAAGGAGCTCCTAAAATGATTTATTTGTATGGTCCAAGCCAGTCATGTAATTTCAAACGTTCAAAAATAAATCTGCGTGAGAAATGAGTTCTGAGTTCGATGAAAAGTCACAAGTTTCAAGCGAAAGCGCATGTGACAAACTAGGTATTCTTCTCTCTCTTGAGTTGAGTTTCCATACAACATAAACGTTGCATTTATTTGACATATTGTAATGGCCCTCCACATCCCACATAAGACTATTTAGGATATTCGCTCTTGTTTTCTCCTTACCACAATCCTTCAGAGGCGGCAAATTCGGACACTAAAGCGGATCGGCCCTGATCTGATGCGGATTTCAGTAGCTTAACAGCTGCTGACCAAGCAATAACACTTTAACGCAGTTTACACTAAATACTGAGAAACATCTATTGAATCAGGCCCACTTTATCCGCATTAGATTAATAAACGTAGACTGATTTTAGTAGACTAGGGCTAGGCTATTTAGAAATGACGCCAGCTAGAGGAAGTAAAAGGAACCGCAATTCCGTTCGAATTGAAAGCATACCCATGGGCCCAGTTCTATTCAAATATATAGCATTATGAAAATACAAAAATAGCAGTTTTTTGTAACTTGTATTCTATCAATACATCTACAATTATTGGAAAAAATAAAGACAAACCAATGTGATTGTTTTAATTAGTTTGACCAATTCTTGATTCATTTTCTACGAGAAATGCTTTATAGACCGACGACATTAAGACGTATTTTGCAGGGAACATGATTTTTTTCTTGTCTTGGCTCGGCTATAATTTTTACATCCTACATTTATTAATTAGCCTACAGCATAAAATAGGCCTACATGACGGCTAATCTTATTACATAGCCTACTGTAAAACAATTAATAGACTAGACCCATTTCAAAAGGCCATTTTCCAACTAAAAAGTAAATGGTCTGTGATGCCCGACGCAAAATGACAGCTCACATAGTTATCTCCTGAAGTTTGCCAGAAAAGAGAAATGAATGATAACGCTACCGAGTGGATCATTTGACGCGGTACCGCATCTGGAACATCTGTTGTGACAGGCCTATCAGAGTTTGTTTTACCTTTTGTGTACATTTCTTCGGGCGCGCCTCGTCAGCGTGCCATATCTGAGAGATACTAAAAACAACAGGGATGGACTTACTTGAGGCGTTCACCTGAAGCTTACGCACGTGTTTCACATTTAGCCCAACCTTTTCTGCGCGCTTAGGTACACACAGTTTATGTTCCGTTTGATGATGATGGATATTTTATACCGAATAGGCCTATAAAAACACATAATCATGAAGGCTATCCATGAAAAGATTATGGCATTTCTTTCAAATTGCAGTGGTAAAATATATTTTGCCAAACGATAATTCGTGTTAACGAGTTTTTTTGTGACTGCACAATTAAAACACAACTCATGTGATATTTTCTCATACAATAGCCAATTGTGTTATTCACTGTTTACTTGTAAAATAGATACATTGCCTATTACACTTAGCAGAGAACACCTAACACCAATACAACGGTTGATGAATTTGTAAAAATATGCCGATTTAGAAGAAATAATGTCCACATTATCAGCATAACCTCTGAACGCAAGAGCCCATGACAAACATGCTTTAGGTGTTACCTTAATCTTAGACGCAAGGGATACTTTGCACGGACTTCCTAAACGATCTATCATAGTGATTTACACTATAGCCCTCACTTCTTTCAATGCCCATCTACCTCCACACAAGCGCACTTGATTTATCACAAAATGGACGGAAGTTGCCCCATGTCGCCTTTGTTATCCGTTCAAAGTAAGACAGGGAGTTCGGAAACCATTACAGATAGGGGCAGAGAGAGAGAGAGAGAGAGGGGAAAACAAATATGCCACAGAGGTCATAAACTGAGGTGCTGAGGGGTCCCGAGTTGACAAGGACGAAGTCGGCGGTGGAAGATACACTAATGAACTGTTTTGTCTTTCCTCCCTTGCTCTCCCATGTGTTCTGTAGGAGAGAGGAGCCTTTGATTTTTCGCCTAGACTTCCTGTACAGTCGGACGAGATTTTCTAGTCGGGAGGGACCTTTGAGACATGGGTATTTTGGAAGCAGAACGGCTATGTGCTGTTTGAAGTGCCGCCCTATAGATGATTGCTGCTGCTGCTATTATTATTATTATTATTATTATTATTATTATTAGGAGTAGTAGTAGTAGAAGTAGTAGTAGTAGTAGTAGTAGTAGTAAACATGTATCACATTTCATGATAGTTACGACCAGTATTTTATTAGTTGGCCCTAGTTCACCCTCAGCATTCACTCGAGGATTAAACAAAGCACAATTATGGAGGAAGGTAAAAAAATGAAGACGATATTATGTGGAAAATATTTTGTCAACAAATTATTCCAAAATACATTGAAACAAAATGCTATAAAGACAATGTTTTATATTATACTTCACATTTTGCTTTGGACAGCAAAAGTAAAGGACATGGCTTAAATGTCCAATTTTATATTATATTGTACCCCGTAAATCAGCAAAGATGATTCAATAAATGTCCTAGGCAAAATCATTTTAGACAGACAGATGCAATCAAGCAACAGGAGCCTGAAGTTAGAGACCCAACTTTGTCCCTACATCAACACAGAAAGCACTGTCTACCTAGCAGGAGGGGAAAAACTAAAGGTAAACTCCTCCAATGAATCTTGGTAACAAACAGCCTTGTCTCTGCTGTCCGTAGACTAGTGATTAACATTGTGTGATGAATGCGGGGTGGGTCAGACTAGAGGGCAATGGTAAACTGAGGGTGGGGGGGTTGGGAACACTGGAATACCCTGGAACTCAGGTGCAACGTATACCTCAGGTTGAAGCTTGCTGAAGCAAATCTCAAAGCAGAAAAGCAAACAGTATGGGAGCTGTAGGGTGAAAAAAAGAGAAATCCTCTGCACCAGACAGATTAAAAGATATAACATTTCCACTAGCAGAGAGAGTCAGTGCTTTTACTGTGGTAAATTGCAGGAGAGCACAGGGGTGAGATTTGTACTTATTTACAGATGGCTGACACGACCATTTTCTCTAAAAAGATTGCTAAAAGCAGTGAATGGGAGGGGTTCTTCTGGTGTCCAAAAACAACAGATCATTCAAGAGATCTTTCATTGGAGCTATAAAAAAGCTCCGAACTTGCATTGATAAAAAGGAAAACTACAACTATGTTTGGAAAGCAATAAGGGTTGTCAACAACAACAACAAAAAAAAAATGTCAATTGATGAACTTTGCGATGGCCTCCTCTAGCTTTGGTTGTATATGGACCAGACGCTGATGCGCTGGTCTTTGGAACCCGCGGCCATCACTCTCTTTGCAGGGTCAGTGTGGTCAGAGAATGTTACACTCAGCACCATGTCTGTATGGCACTTCAGCACAGCCAGCGGCTTCAGCTTCTTCCAGCCGAACACGCGGATCTGGTGGTCCCAGCCGGCCGACGCTAGGATCTTACCATCTCCACGGACACAGAGCTGAGAGATCCCTGGGTTGAGCAGTTCCACGGACTCCTGTTGCTGTAGCGGGAAGGCAATGCCAGAGAGTCAAACACAGTGAGGGCTTCAGATCAACACACACACACACACACACACACACACACACACACACACACACACACACACACACACACACACACACACACACACACACACACACACACACACACACACACACACACACACACACACACACACACACACACACACACACACACACACACACACACACACACACACACACACACACACACACACACACACACACACACACACAAAGTCCAAGGTGGTTAGACATGCAAATCCCCTCCAGTATCAACATCAGCCAAAGAGGAAGCAAATGATAACATTTCATATTAATATATTAATATATCTTTTAATACGTTGTCAAAGCAGAAAACGTCTCGGTTCACATTCAGAGAATCACTTAATTATTGTTTTTATGAACAGAACAGGACTCAATTATCCTACCGAGGACAAGATTACTGGAGGTCACGTCAAACCGCAATATATTAATCCAACAATATGTGCCGATTATTACAGCTGTAATGAAAAGTAGGTAACATACAATGTGCTTCTTTGAAAAAAAGAGCTTCTGAGCTGTCCCCTACACATCAGTGGGTCTGCTGATTGAGGCCTAAATGAAGGACTAAATAGCTGTTGAACCTGGCAGAGGAAACCTGCGCTCGACTCCAGGGACTCAATCATCAGGCCTAAAACATTTAGGCACGAGTGGGACGAGAGAGCGGTTCGCTGGCGACTATTTGGTTTGGAGTTAAAACGCAGTAATGGGCTGGCTGAGTTACCTTTGTCACTTTGTGTGTGCGCGTCAGAGAGGGGGGTGGGGGGGGGGGGGGTAGTAGGGGGATGGGGGCGTTCAGCATTCTGCTGAAAACTTTTGTTTGCAGAGCCCGTGTTGCTCTAAGCACATCTGATTAATTACATTTGCATTGAAAGGTCTGGTCAACAGAATAGGGGACCCAATAAATACACATTGTAACGCTTGCCTGCTTAAGATTACTGCTCTCTGGCTTTTCGCTGTGATCTACCGAGTCCTTGAGACCACATCCATCTCCCTAATGGACAACATTGTGACTTATCATAAAGTATTACTGAGAGATCATTATCTATTGCCGTACTCCTGTGGACATTGCACAGATGCGTCCTCGAGAATTACAAGTACCCCACGAGCATGCGTGTGTGTGGAGTTCCTGAAAAAGTGTGTATGTGAGTGTGTGTGTATGTATACAGAGCCTAAAAGCTGAAAGCATCTGGTATGATGCAGAAATCAAACTGGACAGCGTAAAATCGACTTCATAGGCTGTGTCCTGCGAGACTAATGGCCGTTCGCGGGGGAAGACATTGAAGAATTTGTCCGCGTGCTCCTGTTCCGGACTGGAAAATCAGAGACATTCGCCGCTGCATGTGGAAGATATAAGCCAGGTATTCCGAACCCAGGCGGATAGAAGAATGTGTCAGTAGAGAGGCTGAGCACAAATGCAAGTTTAATTAAGAGAAAGGACCTGATGCCAGAAGAGGCAGGAATGATTCCTGCACCATGATGCTGAGGTTTGAAGCTAAACGAGGAGTATAGAAAACAGCCTAATATTTTCCTCAAGCACCACTTGAGTGACTTGAGAGTGTGTGTGTGTGTGTGTGTGTATGTGTGTGAGAAAGCAGCGTTGTTGCAGAAATGGGACGAGGAGAGAAAGATGAATCACTCAGCGACGGAGCTGGTATGCTTGAAGCAAGCGCCATCTGCTTTGCATTACGCAGCTGATAATGATAGGTTAATGTGTCTATTTTTGTTTGTTTTGCTTCCCTGAGTTTGTGTCAGGGAAATACATTAATTTCATTAAGGGTCTGCTCTTAAGCGATAAAAAACGGGTCCACGGTTGTTTACATTGCAAGTGTTCCTCAGTTGGATTGCTTGCCAACTTTCTCCCTGTCGCTCCTGGAGGAGGAGGAGGGGGAGGAGGAGGTGGCAGGGAGTGGGGGTTAGGAGGCATAGGGAGGAATACTTGGCCTGCCGCTTTCCAGAACATTCTCCGGGAGACACTGCTTCAGGCCGGCGGCATCATTAGCTGCAGCTCCGTCATTAATAAAAGCAGCGGGCTCCCTCGTGGGAAACTCTGCACACACCGCTCGCTCGCCTCCCCGACAATTAAGCTCCAGTCATCGTGAAGATCGCTCTTCGAGGCTCCATCTTTCATTCTTCCTCTGTTTTAGTGGTCCGACACTGCCTCGGGAAGAATGCACGCCAGGCCCGCGCTGTCAGCTTGCCAGCGGGCCCCAGCAGTCCTGACTTGCTCCTGCTCTCTGCTCTAGCTCTGCAGCTGGGGCCTACACAGTTCCCTGGGTAAGGCCTCACTTCGCCAGGGCCAATAAAAACGGAGGGAGAGACTTTCTTTTCTTGGCAGGCGAGACTAGGCCGGCCAAGCGGCTGGCGTTCAAAGAGACGGAGGGAGGGAGGGAGAGTGATCGACTGGCGGGGTCTCGCGCCGACGTAAGGAAACGCGCTCCGGCCGGGACCTGGCACGGAGGGCTGACTTCACACCGCTCCATTGAAAAGAGCAATCATCACTTGTCCACTCTGGCTTGTCGGTCCACGAGAAAGGAGCAGGAGGTGTCTCCCTCTCTCCCTCCTGGTATTTTTGACACCCCCCGCCCCGCACCCCCGTGCACCCAATCCCACCCCACTCCCTACCCTCCTGACTTGTACCCCAGCACGGAGATTACAGGCTTTTGTCACCTGGGCTATCAAAATGCAGGCATGTGTGTGAGAGAGAAGGTGCACGGCCAGAGAAGACAGAAACAATTTAAAAGAATTAAAAGAATCATATTGTTAAAAAGGTCAATCACACCATCCTAAGACAGATGACTGGAATGGAGTGGGTGAAGGTGGGAGTGCATTTTCAACATAATCTTTCTTTCTTATTTCACTTATTTTTTTGTAGTCATCCTCCCTCCCCCTCCATTTTCATTCCAGATGATTGCTCTGTCGGAGCTCTCTGACCTCAGCTCGGCCGTGTTCACTGAGGGAGCATTCCTGCTGAGCAGGTATGGCCTGCGGGGCGGACGGACGGGAGACGGACACGGGGATGTTTCATAGCATGAGCTGTAATGCCTGTTGTATGATGGGGAGGCAGCGGGGTGGAGGGGCGATCCACCTGCGGTAGCTGTCAGTGAAGCCTCAGACGGTGCTTGCTAACAGCCATGCTTGATTTGCCCCGCTAATCTACCTCCAGCTTTCTCTCTGACTCCCTCTCTCCCTGCCAGCCCGCAGTTCCTTTTGTTAACTCTCAGTCAGGCCTTCTCTCTCTCTCTCTCTCTCTCTCTCTCTCTCTCCCTCTCTCCCTCTCTCTCCCTCTCTCCCTCTCTCCCTCTCTCCCTCTCTCCCTCCCTCTCCCTCCCTCCCTCCCTCCCTCCCTCCCTCTGCTTGGAGAACCCTTCCCTGTGTTTGTCAGCAAACAAAACTCCATCCAGTAATCCCAAGTTACCACAACACCTTTCCTGTGCAGAGTACCTGCACAAATTTAGGAATCAGCACAAACACAAACACACAAATACAGAACATGTGTGTATGATCAGTCTTTTTCTATAGTCATTTGGGGTTAACTTCAGGTCACTGCTAAGTAAGACCTAAATGCAGAAAGAAAATGGAAGATTTTGAGAAAGGATTTAGAGTGAGAAAACAGAATAAAACAAGAAGGAGGAAAGAAGAAGAAAAAAAGAAAGAAAGAGAGGAAAGAAAAAAGCTAGAGAGACGACAACAGGCAAAGCAAGAACTGTGTATGTGAGTGTGTGAACGCATTAGGAAGGGGGAGGTTGATGTGAGCTCTGGGGCCCCTGTGCCACTTCCAGCTCCTCAGCCTTAGTGTGGGCCCCCGCAGTGAAACCGCTGTGCCTCTCACTGCAGATATGCCTCCTGTTTGCTTAGTAGCCTCCAAGATGGGCCGCTTTTATGAGCTCTCACGGGCAGATCGTCCGCGGCAACGTCAGCATCCGCACAGCAGCAGCAGCCGCAGCTGCCTCTCTCAGTGTCACTGGACACCACTGCTGCTGCGACCACACACACACACACACACACACACACACACACACACACACACACACACACACACACACACACACACACACACACACACGGCTGTGGGAAGAGCAGGGGACGCCTGTCTGGGCGTCACACTGCGCTGCACGCTGGGATAATTTAAAAGCCCCCGTTGGCTCCTTCTCCGGCTACTTTCCCACCTCCATCTTCAGCAGACACACACATTAAATCAATTCTGCATGCGCAAAATAAACCAAATAAACCTGTGCTGCCTCGTCTTTTTCACAATATTGAATACAAAAAAAAACACTTTTTCCAGTAATACAGGCAGATCTATTTTCTTGCTCAAAAGGGAGGGAGGAGGAGGTTGGCGAATATTTGTAATTCATCCGTTCATTTGTAAAAAGTGTTGGAAAGAATAATACCCCCGGCCTGAGCACAGGAGCTGTATATCAGACTCCGCCTGAATCGCCGGCTCTGTGTGAAACGGCGGGCGCAACAGAAACTGACACAACATACGGCTCTCAATGAGGCATCACCCTTCAGATGCGCTTGGCTGTTACACAAGATGATGGACGGCCCAGTTGTAGGGTACATTTGTTTCTTGTTGGTGTTTTTTTTTTTTTTAAGTATCCTGAATCTACGAGTGCTTGCTGTTTGGAGAGAGAGAAAGAAAGAAAGAGAAAGAGAGTAAAAGAGAGAACGATGGTGGGAAAGCTGGATTCTGTGCCAGTGTTCTGGAAAAAAGAAGTGCAGGGGCAGGCCGAGAGCAGGGCCCGCTGTGACAACCAAGCCAAGAAGGTCCATGTTTTTTTATTGTAGTGTTGCAGGGGCAAATGGATTTTAAGGGGTTGTAAGAGGTTGTAAGCAGGGCCTTATTTATGTGAAGCAGGGGTACTATGTTCACCACGGGGTTCATACCCACAAATTCGACAGTAGTAGGTAGGTGGTTAAAGTGCAAAGACATGGTGGGGTTACTGACTAGGCTTTCTTCGCCCTACACTGGAAAATATCCAACACCGCTCATTCCTAGCTTGTTAACTTGAGAGCACTTGAGACATGCTATCTAAGAGTTATCTTTTCTTTGTGTGAGTGGACCACCGTGCTATGAGGACTGTCCCCTGTCACTAGCTGTCAATAAACCACAGCTGATTTCTCTAGTTTGTGAATTCTGTCCGAGGGATAAAGTTCTATTAAAATCCACAATAGCCACTAAATTAGTCGCTAGAATGTAAGAGTAAATTGCACTCTACTAAGACATATTGAGCTCATAAATTCCCCTCTGATTCACAGTGCACCGACTTAACAGTGAGAGGGTGAGAGAGTGGTTAGCCTTCTCTTACCTGTAGGTTCCGTTGGCCATCAAGCGCCCAGGAGCGGATGGTGTTCTCTGCAGAACCTGAGGCGCCGCGCTGGCGGTCGGGGTCGAAGGCCAGGGACATGACGGGCTCGGGGTGCACACGCAGGCTGTTGAGGGGACGCCCCAGGGACACGTCCCACAGGAGAACCGAGCCGTCCTCATACCCAGCCACCAGCAGAGGACCTTCCCCGGAATCTGGCTGCCGAGAAAAGAGGAAGAGGAGAGGGAAGAGAAGGTAAGTAACAACTGATGAGAAAAGAAAGAGCAGTAAGAGAAGGGATGTGAAGAGATACAGACAATTTAAATAAACATAATCCTGGGGAAAAAGAATAGAGAAGAAGTGACTAAAAATCAGAGAGCAGAAAGGAGGACAACAAAAGAGAAAAGAAAGGAAGCAGGACAGATAAAGGAAGAGACAAAGACAGAAAGCAAAGGACGGCCACAGAAGCCGCAGAGCAGAGGTTATCAGCGTGAGTGAATGACACTGTTAGGGGGGGAGGCAGAGAGAGGGAGATAGAGAAAGAGAGGGACAGGGAAGGAGAGAGAGAGAGAGGGAGGGAGGGAGGGAGGGAGGGAGAAGTGGCGGAGCAGGGGTTATCTGGGAGAGAGCGCAGCGCCACACTCTGTGCTCCATTAATCAGCCTCTCCCGCTGGCAGCCTATTACAGCGCTCGTCACTTTACTCCTCATCTGTACGGCTCCTGCTGCACTCTTACAAAGCAACACACACACACACACACACACACACACACACACACACACACAGCAATATCCAAACACACACATATATTCGTGCATACACACACACACACACATATATTCACAAACAAACACACACATTAAAACACACACATACAGCCACACACACAGATATACAGACACACATATGCTTAACACATACACACACACACCTATATCCAAACACACAAATATAACCAGAAACACACACACACACAGACACTAACAGCAGAGCACATATATCCACATAGACAAAAACATCACTGAAACACACAATCAGACAATGAAGACAAGAAGGGGGTCATCGTCCTGTGTCTGCACACATGTAATAAGACAGACGCATCGCAGACACAATAAATTGTGTAATGGGGCCATTGTGCGCACCCACTTGTTTCCATACAAACACAAAGTCAAGCAGACAGACACGTACGCCCAAACCCAAAGCAACTGTATTGTGCAAACAGAAAGCTGGAGCTTTTTCCTCAATATTGTCTCATAAACAGGGCATAGACCTCAGCCCACTCACTGTGGTCTTGAAACACAGCAGTGGCACCAGGCACTCCAGGACCATACACAAACACACACACAGCCTCTCAAACACCCAACACACACCTCTATTCTTACCACCCCCGCCCGCGCACACATTCACACAACTTAATACACACAAACAACCACACACACCATGCCTTTTTTTTACTCATACACCCACTCAACCCCCCCCCCCCCCAAAAAAAAAAAATCACACACACACACACTCTCTCTCACAGACAACACACACACACACACATTCATAGACTCAATGACCTTGCATACTCTCAGGCTAATGCTACGGTGGGAGCGTGTGTTTACCTCCGCGGCACTCGCCCGGTGAGAGGCATGTCGAGAGGAGGGGAAAGCCCTGCGCTGGGAAGCCCAGGTAGCGGCAGGCTCGTAAATCACATTAGTAGATAAAGCACAAACATGAAGGTGAGATGATAAAAAAGACGCGCAGGCACGCCATATATCAGGGCAGCACTGCAGGGGCCCTCCGGTCTGGCAGGGCAAAGATTTACAGTGGAAGAGGAGGAGCCCTCCCCTCCTCCCTCTATCCCCCTCTCCATTCCTCCCCTCCTCTCCTCTCCTCCTGCAGGCTAGACATTCATGCATGGCCTGTGGGGTCTTAGGACACCACACCACGGCGTGAGAGAGAGCAGCTCCTCTCCTTAAGGTGAGCTCGTAACTCTCCGGCGGAGGTGGAACTGCCGCATGTAGAGAAGGGGGAAAGAGAGCTTTGGTTGGCTAGAGGTCAGACTCCTTCGTTACCTGAACTGACGGGTTGTAAAAGTGAGAGCTCCACCCCAAGCCTTGGTGGAGCAGAGACACGGAGCGTGTGCTGTTGCTTTTACTGGGGAACGTAAAAGCGAAAGCCTTTACATATTGTCTGCCCTGCAGGCAGTGAGCACAGCCCGCGGAAGGGAGGAAAAAAAAATTCTTTCCTGATGCGTAAAGGGCGGCAGAAGAGTGTGTGTGTGTGTGTGTGTGTGTGGGGGGGGGGGCTCCCTCTTTTTCCCACCGTCACAGTTCCCCCACCTGCCGTCACACCCCATCCCCAGCCCGTTTTAACAAATTATACACAGAATCATACACTGACACATCCGCGCACGACAAACCCAGCGCTACAGGCCGTACAGCAAAAACAAATAAAAACATGGGCAAATCAAACCGCGCTGCCTCATAGACAGTTGTTAAGCATTACCGTCTGGCGACCTCCAGCCCCTGCACTTCAGTTAAGTGTAGGAGCTCCCTGATTGATGATGTCACGGGTCAGAGGTCGCGGAACCCTGGGAAGACAGGTTATTCATTATATCCTCCGCAGGCTCTTCTACACGAGTGCGCTTCGCCGGGACTAGGGGGCTCAAGCCTCAGAAACAGATTCATCACGCGCACAGCTGGGCAAGGGCAGGGCTGGACCAACCAGCCCCACAGAGTGCTCTACTGTAGCTCAAAAAGCCGGTAGATCACGACAGCAACACCGACCCACCTACCCATCCACAGCTCTGGTTGAGAGGAGGGGGTTCGTCGGGGTTCGTCAAGGGTCTCCATCCCACCCCCCACCCCCAACCCGCCCCAACCCTGGCCTGGATCTGAGGCTGCCTGGGCATGTCAGTGTGGTTAGGGGGTGGAGGGGCCAGGAACTGAGGGCCTCACCACATGCCAGTGGAGCTATGAGCGATGCCTGTGATTGAAGACTGCCATACAGGATGCTGCTGCTGCAGATGATGACGATTCCACACACACACACACACACACACACACACACACACACATCCACACGCACACATGTCCCCAGTTGACAGCTCTCGGGGCACACCACTGAACAGCTGTGCAGAGCTCAGGCCGCTGTCCGAGGAACCCGGGTCGGGGAGAACACCACAAGCAGGGAAAGAGAACTGGGCAGCACATAAGGAACCAATCCCAGCCGGGGCTGCGATGATGTCATGCCCGGCGGGCGACGAGCTGAGAGTGATGGATATCTGTATAGGAACATTTCCTTCTCGCCGCCAGCCTCTGTTCATGTTAAAAGCCTCGCACATCATACATCATGGCGGCTCTAAGCCCACGACTCCCAGCAACACATGGAGACGGTTCCTCCGCTCCCCCGGTTGGCCCATCAGCCAATCACATCGCAGAGCACCCCTTGCCTTCCGGAGCTCGCTCCACATGCTTAGCCTTGAGAAGAAGCGGGTGGAGTGATGTAGGAAAAAAGGAAAATGAAATGAGTATGGAATGTAGTGTCGTGTGAAAAAAATTGAGGGGAAAGACAAAAGTGAAAGAGAGCGTTACTTAATATGGCATTTAATCCTTTCCAAGAGTCGAAGCCGAACACTTGAAGCTCACCAATCAATCTGTTTGCAGATCTCTGTCGACATGACAAAAGATTCTGGCTCAAAGTCACTCAGGCACGGAGAGGGTGGGAAAAATGACTGAAGGAATGAAAGAGAACGACAGAGACAGAGAAAGAAGGAATGAGAGAGCACGAAAGAGAGAGAGAGAGGCATTGTGGGTGGGCCGGGGCAATATGTCAGTGTCTTCTCCTCTTTCTGCACTTCCTCTCCCCTGCTGAGCGCGAGGTTGGGCAAGCAGCAGGCCTCACCAGTGGGGATCGTGTCTATAACCAGGCAACTGTCTCGTGATTGATTGACACCGCGAGCGGGGGAATGTGCCGGGCCATGGGCCGCAAGCGCGGTTTTCTCGCCAAGAGAGGCATGCTTAACACATCTAACGCCTTCACAGCCATGCCAGGCTATTCTCTCTCACACACACTCTCACACACACACACACACACACACACACACACACACACACACACACACACACACAGCCTACTGGATGGGTCAGGTTCTGTGGCTTTCTGCATTTTAACTGTGCAGCAGCTTGCTGGGCCGCATTTTGACAGTTACAGATCGCTCTGGTCGCACCATGAAAGGATCCAGTTTGAAGTGATTTAGTACCACCTTGGTTCCCTGCTTTGATGTCAGAGGCTGCCTGTACAGCTTGTCATTAATATTGCAAAGTTATTAATCGCTCTGCTGGCAATCATCTCTGAAACCACCAATGTCTCTCCAAAGCACCACAAAGAAACGATGAGGAACAGGGGTGGGGGGGGGCACCTTTGTAAACTAACAAATTGTAAGAAAACCAGTCTTGTGGTTTCTGTACTACGGATAGTGCCACCCCAAACTGCCCGCAGCCCATGCCAACGCCGCCGTTTTGATGCCAGTTGCCATCAAAGCTCCTATAGGGGCCCATCCTGTTTATTTTAGTTTAACTAGGGGGAAAATTGTAACCACGACCCTAAAAATGATATTAATTAAGATCGAAAATAATTACAGGCTTGGTTGCCCTGGTAGCGTGGGGAGGTTTGGAGGGGTGCTGAGGAAGTCAAGCCCTTGACAGTGTTTACAAAACACTGGGGTGGGCTCTTGGATGCCATCCCCAGCTTCAGGCTGATAAACAGCCCTGAACCCCAGCCCTTCCAAGTGCACTAATTACAGAGCTGAGCCCGACAACAACGAATTGACAAAAACGTCACTGGGGGGAAAAAAATAATAACCCCCGGACAGGTTAGGTCATAAATCCACCTCCTCCTCCTCGCCCAGATTTCTCTGATGTGTATATTGAGCTACATGGGTACAGCGACCTGCCAAACTACTCATAACAGGGCTGACACCAAATGTGATGTTTAAAAGGGACTCGGCGTGTTGTTTCTTCCTGTGCCAAACAGTGGAGGAACGCTGGTTATGAAAGATAGCTAGTATGATGAAAGGTAACAGGAGGCCCTGGAGTTCAGTTGAGGTGAGGTAGGATGGGATTAAACAATAGTGTGCTGCTGTTTCCTTACCTGCCATATCTTCAGGCACATGACCATCCCCAGCTTCTTGTCAGGTTTCAGGGTGCAAAGTGGCACCTTGCTGGACAACTCCAGGACCTTCACCTGCAGGAAGAGCATCACAAGGCGACTCTATATTAAGGAAGCTCAGAGAAGACGGAGTTCTGTGGTCATTTACATTTGCATGATGAGTCTTTTAAAATAACATCCTCCAATGAAAGTTCTGTCTACATTAGTAGTGATGGACAACAGTTGCTTCAAAGGACTTACTCCTAACAAAGACCAGTTCTTCCAGACAAACACCAGCGTTGATTCAAAACCACATGTAGTTCTTCCAGACAAACATCAGCGTTGATTCAAAACCTATGCAGTGTGCAACGTGCAGACAGTTATCTGTTTGTCATGTCTGTCTCTCCTTCAAAGTCTTCTCTGAAAGTGAGAGGGAGGGAGAGAGAGAGAGAGAGAGAAAGAGAAAGAGAGAGAGACAGAGAGATAGATAGATAGAGAGAGAGAGAGAGAGAGAGAGAGAAAGAGAGAGAGAAACCCTGGCCCTGCTTTCTGAGGACTGTTTCCAAAAAGCTCTCTGTGTTTTTATTCTGATTCATCAAGTTACGACTTGATTCGCCCCATCTGACACGGAGACTGATCTTACACAATACCTCCAGCTCGTAAAACACAATAGGAAGCATAAAAGTTGTTCCTATGCCCCTATGGGGTAGATCGACAATCTGCGGCCGTCACCCCACAGTCTATAATCAATCTGGGTAAAACACACTGCCCCACTTCCTGAACACGCTGGCAAAGCCTCTAATAAAATACACACAGGTACAATGAAGCCCACGAGGCAAAGAGCCTGCCAAACAATTTGGGCTGTCCCATTGGTTGATTGCGTCTCCCATTGATGATCGAGATAGATCCTCATTAAGTGGTGCATACGCAGGCCTTGTCTAATGAGCAATTCATATTTTAGCAGGGTGCCACATCTGTGCCGTATGTTTACCGGTGCTCGCCCAAACAAGGCTGGCTTTGAGAGCTCGGAGCCCCAGGTGCTGGCCGGTCTCGCGTATGGCCACTCGCTGCCCATAAATAATGCACCTTTTGCCTTTCGATTTAAGCAGTGTGGTTGAAGGGCACTTCACTTAGTGGCACCAATCTTGAGTTGGGGGTAAACACTAAGGTTGAGGACTGGCCTGTAACTGAAGGCACTTTGGGGGCGGGGGGGCAGGAGTGTTTGGGAAAGTGGAAATTGATGGGGCGGCTCAGTTTCTACCTCTGGGTCCACCCTTTCCTTAGTTTCCTGTTCTGGGCTTGATGGATGCAAGTCACTGCCTATACTACCTAGGGCAGCCAGTCTTGGGATGTCAGTGTGCTCTTAAGGAAGGAGCTAATTAGGTTTAATTAAAAAGCTGATGATTCTACTTTAAATTTCTTCAGTAGGCAGAATGCCTTACTGGTAACAACGGATCTGAAGATAAAAAGGCTTATTCACAGCCACCTAGCATGCTAAATGGAACTTTAAAGGACACATACTAACAAATCTTTCAGGTGCTTAGAACACTCTTAAAAAATGGTTTATGGTTAAAAAGTTGAAAATGGTCTACAAGAACCATCATGACACAGACCTTTGTTTGGCTTACGCTTTCCCACTATTTAATGTTTTTGTTATATTTATATAGGTCCTATTCATTAAAGCTTTATACCTTTTAAATAATGTTGAGTGTTTTGTGTGTATTATGGGTCATAAAAAAAAATCCTCTGCTGGAAATCCGATCCACTGTGGTTTTGTTAAACGATAGTGTGCACAAGTGTTAATCATTCACGTGCTTGTTGATTTATAATTACAGCAATCCTCGCTTATGAGACATTAGACATGCCTGTGCAAGAGAAGAAGAAACAGAACTAAAGGAACAACTAGGTACATTGTACTGAATGAATAAAGGTTTTTTCAGATTGGAGTGTGCACAGTGGTGCCATCTCCCGCTGGCCTGTCTCAGGTGGAACAACAGCAGCACCTGTGTTACAGGAAGGGCACGGCGTTGGGTAGATGCCCTTCTTAGACATTGCAATAACAAATCAAAAAGAATCAGTCCAGATTGTCAAAAGCGAGTTGGCAGTCATCACTGTCACCCAAACTAATCTGCCCAATTTCAAAGAACAAGGTCTTTGCGCAAAACTGTTTGTAAAGTCTAGGGCAAGTTCAGGCTTTTTTTCTTACAGGCGGCTATGGAGACTTACAGACAGAGGGCTTCTTAAACTGGCTTCAGTCCTTACAATTTATTTCATGGAAATACGATTCCACGATTTTGTCTGAAGGTTGCTGATTTTTTAGCTCTACAGCCAATCAAATTACACCCCTCCCTTCCGTGCTTGTGTTGATTGGCTGGAATGTGTTGATTGGCTGGAATAGTGTATGGCTCAGTCCGAGCCACTTGTTGTTTCCCGTTTCGATTCAGGACTGTGAACAAACCAGAGTTTTTTTTTTTAGCACATACACAAAAAAGTGTATCGAAGTATAATTGCAGACTGCACCTTTGAGGAACTGAACTATTGTATGGGTACAGGGTACAGGGTGATCTTGGCAACAGATGAGGACATTTTTTTTTATTTTTGCAGACTGCAACCTTACTTTAACCTACTGAAATATGAATTATTTGTAGTTAGTTTATCAAAGTGCAGTTATGCCACTTTGCCTCAAAAAATATAAATATTGAATTGATGTTTCAGTAATTAGGCACACTTAACACATGGCCAGGACCAGGTGTAAATTCTGTTCTTACCAAACATTTAAAAAAATAAATTACAAGAACTATGCACATTTTTCTTCAGATGTTGTATCCTGAATGAGGCCAATTAATTTCAGTGAAGCCAGTATGCAACAGTCACTTCATCTGAGGATTCTAACTATAACCTCCAAGGGCTTTATCATGGGATCCCTCAGGGTAAAGAACAACACCCTCATTCAGAGAGTGTGGTTGTGGTTCAGAGCCTCGGGTGTGTGGCAGCTGAATTGGCTGGGTGGAGGAGATGGAGAGATCTGTGATGGCGTGACTGAAGACTCGCGGCACCCAGACGCCCTCTGCTCTGGCCTGCCTCCCTGCGCGCCTTTCTCTGTCTCCGTCTCTGTCTCTCTCTCCGCGCCAGGTCAGCCTCAGCAGAGACTGCCTGGATCGAGTGACCGGCCCGGCGCTTTCATGTGGGGCAGAGCCAGAGCGAGGGGGGTGTAACACAAATCTACAGGGCAGCAAAGGCACCCAAGGGGTAGGGTTGGGGGGGGGGCGGGTGCTGCTGGCGCTTGGCTCTCCATTCCGCTTCACTGGGCATGGGATGGGGATGACCAATCAGCCACGGAGCTTCTTAATCTCACCCTCACCCCCCTCCCACCACCCCTCCCTCACCTCTGCCCATTAGAGAGAAGAGGAGCTTCATTTTCCCTCAGACTGGCTGACACCACCAGCTTAGACAGTCAGACCTCAGAAGGTAATGAGGGCTCCACCGTGCCTGCACAGCATTAAATTAAATTTCTCATAATGAGAGATATGATGGGCATCACCCCACTTTCCTCCCTTATCTTCTCAATACGTCAAGGAGAGTAGGCCAACTGACTGCTCTGCCCCCCCCCCCCCCCCCCCAACACATAATCACCTTTCTGAGTGTGATGAGTATTAACCATCTCTTCTCTTTTGTATAAATATGCTAGTTCATGAACAGGCGTGATTATAGTTTCGGCCGATAACAGATGTGCAATACTTTTACACAAGAAAGTATGTTTAAAGGGGTCTAGACCAACAGACTGCTCCAGCACAAATACACGTTTCCATGACACAAAAGCACATCATTATTATCAGTCATAGCGGGCATTAGCCATTTCCTCCTCCTTACCTCCTCCATCTGTTCCGAGGCGTATGCCAGCAGACTGCTGCTGGCCCCCCTGCTGAGCAGAGAGCACTGACAGAAGCCCACGCTGCCTGTGTACAGGGAGTCAGAGACGTCACCACGGCCTTCAGCCAGCGGCCACAGGCACACACGCATGTCCCTGCCCTGGCTTCACACACACACACACACAATATTCATAAACAGACACGGAGTGTTGACATACATATGTAATTTACAAAGACTGTAAACCAACCACAGACACATATTCCTGCCCTGACTTCCTAGACTCACACATCCATGGGCACACAAGCTCACACTACATATTCATAAACAGTGTGTTTCTATTCCTTATGCACCTTATTTGATGGATGAATATGAGCTTTCCTGGGAAAATGTGTCCTTTTCTGGGCGATTCCAAACTTTTGAACAGTAGTATAATGTAATCTCCAAAGACTGTAGACCAGACGACTGTACATTTCCCTATCCTGACTTCAAAACGCACTCTAATTTGTGACTGCGACTGCTATTTGTTTTTTTCTTTCTTCTGCAAGATAGCTTTCCTCCTCCAGTGCCATTAGGAGAGCAAGTGAAGCGAGACTGATGGGGCCTTATTGAGTTTCCCTGATGAGAGTTTCCCTTACCTGAGGACAGTTTCTCTGTCGAGTGTGTTCACCCAGATGACGGAGGAGCCCCCATGGCCATCTAGAACATTCTCAGGCCTTCTTGTGTTCAGATTCCATATGTGGACAGCCCCTTTTGTTGAGCTAAAAACAACATACACAATACATGAGCTGTAAACTAAAGATTATTAGAACGGCTATGGACAAAATATGTATACCCAGCACAGTGTCTGATAGGGTTAAAGTCTGGAAATTAGCATTTCAGAAGAGCTTGTCAGTGCTGTTGCTTGTGAGTTTTTTTTCGCTACCAATAACCAAACAATGGCGAAAGATTTAAGTAATGACAGAGAGGATTGAGTTTGATTTGAAATGTCACAATATTGTTATGGCTCCCATTGAGAGGGTGAGAAAAGATGGCATATTTGGATAATTGGGCTGCATTTTTGTCTTAATCCCATGTGTGCAAATATAGTTTATGGATCTTTCTGCAGCATTTGTGTTGAGAACTCAAAGGCTGTCACCTGCTTCTATTGACCCTCATCAGCCAGTACTACAGTGATAGCTATTCATTAGTAGTGCATTTCACCAGCCTACCAACCTGTGCAGCACTCACCCTGAGAACAGCAGAGGGGGGTCCGGCCTGTCACAGCTGAAGTGTAGGGTGTTTACAGCGGCCCCCACCCCCCTCAGGATGCACTGGGGGGCGGGTGGAGGTCTGGCCATCAGGTAAGGACCCACCAACCCCACCCAAACTTCATGCACTCGGCCTGAGAAAAGAAATTGCCACAGGTAGTGTAAAAAAAAATCCTTCAAGCATTGAACTGTTAGCATGCATTAACAGATTAATGACAGAACAGAAATAATAGTGTCTGAGGTCAAGTTGAGTCTGGGTTCATTTTCTTCATTAGTCTCAATCTTGTAGATTCAAATCTTTTTGGCATTGCTTTGGCTATGACTGTTAAGAGGAATTTGTACTAATGTTTCCAGTTAAAAAAAAATGTAAAATAAGAAGAAAAAAGACTGAGTTTGTGTTTATGGTTTGGATTCATTAACATCTCAGCCAGGCCATAGCAAGGACTAGGGCTAACGAGGAGGCTAATCAAGCACTGTTACGAGGCTTCTACATTCATCTTCATCTGTTGTAATAAAAACAACCTGAGCAGAAAGTCATTTTCTCCTCCCTCTGAAATCCTCATATGCTCACCACGAATCATTTCGCCACATTTAAACATGACTACCTTTAACATCTGGGAATTTGCTGTACGTCATGAATATAAATAAAGCCTTTGGGTTGTGGAGAGAAGTTTTTTTTTGTTTCCGTCTCTCTTCCTGCCAGTACGTCATAAATCACACAGCGAGACGAGTTAATTACTGTAAACACAACAGGTTTTATCCTTTGGTTTCATCAATGGCAGGTTTTTCAAAAGGCAGAAGCACACACCTTTTTTATGTGTTCGCTGTAGGCAGGGCTGTACTGGAAAGACAGCCACCCATAAGAATGCAGGAGGAAATAATGTGTCAATGTCAAATTACATAAAATGATTGACTCCAGTGTCTTTTATAGGCACACAATATAAAACTCTCTCTCTCTCTCTCTCTCACACACACACACACACACACACACAAAAGCATAAATTACGATAGAGAATGTTACTAGGTTCTCGCTCAATTCTTCTGCCATGGGTAGCGTCCTTCCAAATTTCCCAAGTACTGTACATCTGCCAATAGAGATAACCTAGGTTCATGATCAAACTCCTCCAGGTGCCGTCTTACTGGCCACTGCTTCATGCCCTTCAGGTGAAACCCAAGCCTGTGGTATTTTGGAGAGGGCCCAGTTCGGAAGGTTAGTGGTTAAATTGTCCATGTTAATCTGTCAAGCGGGGACGGTCGCCGCTGCCCTACCTGCCTAATTAAGAGACTGGAACCGCGGTGCCCTCGCAGTCTGACCCCTCACAAAGAGCACAGTCACGCTGTGTCCTCTCTCCCGCTCTCTGTTTTTCTACCCCATTATTGCTGTAGTCACTGTCACTAAAGCCCCCGAGGGCAGATGAATAGCTGTCCTGCCTCCAGCAGCCGTGACCATCAGATTTCAATCAGGCAGCCAGAGACAGGCAACCAGAGTAAAACTGGGAGTTAAAAACAGCTTGAGTTACGCTCTCTAATCAATGGGGTGCCTTTAAGAGAGAGAAAAAGCAATCACAACTTTAGTCAACATGATCAATAACCAGGCAGGGCCATTCAAGCTGCTTCAAAATGATCAATTTTGAGGTAGGCCCTTAAAGGCAATCAAAGTGGCTTCAAATGAGTGATGGGTGGTTGGTAGTAGTAATAGAGGTGCTTTGCTGTTCATAATATACAGCAATAAAAGCTCCAAATCAATGTACATAGCTTGAGGATTACAAGACTCAAGGTGAAAGTTCTTACTCTGCACCAGTGATTCCAAGTGCATCACTAAGCTAATGGAAACAATGGTATTGTGTACCTATTTTGTTATACTATTTTTGTTCCAGTTTTGGAAGTTGGGGGTGGCTTTTTGCGTACTAGCTGCATAGCATAAGCAGTTTTAGGATTTTTAAAATTCCCTCATCATTGTAGGCTACATCCACACACTGATACGTTATGTGGCTACACCCTTAAAATTGCAAAACTTTAGCATAACACAACAGATATGGCAAAAACTCCCACTAATCTCCTGTCAATCAGAGACAAGGAAGAATAGAAGACCATACAGAACATGAGGGGAGGCTTTTGTACATAACTCTGCATTTTGCATCCCATAGCTTTCTCTCACCTCGTCATCTTCTGGTCACACTGGTCACACAAACCGCAGGCACACAAACACTGAACGAAAACAACTATCCACCTGAGGAGACAAACAAAACAAGCCCGTGACACGCTGTCAATCAAAAAACTCGAAGGAGACCCTGCTATTGTCCCACGCCATGCCACAGACACAGCAAAACAAACTGCCTGTGTAAATAACAGAGGCACGTCTAGTAACAGTGGTCTTCTGCAAGACAACACTAGCTTAAGTAATTCACTTAGTGTGTGTTGAAATGATCATTTGGTATGATGTCTTGGCAAGGCAAAAATGTTAAGGCCCTTCCTACATGTGAGACGGAGGCACAAGTCTATAGCAATGTGATATCAGGGTTAACAACAAGCTTTATAAAACAAAACACCTTAATGAATTAATTAAACAGATGGACTGTGCTCGTTGTATGAATACAAAGTTGACTTTTGCAGGTCCGTCATATCTGTGAGTAAGTGATGGGGTAAGCATGACTCAGTGATTCTTATAATTCAGCCACCGCGTGACAGTCATCACATGGGCCACAAGACAAGGGAGAAGGGAATGAGAAAGACGACAAGAGAGGGGAGCAGAGAAAAAATGAGAGAATGAGAGAGAGAGAGAGAAAAGAGAAGGAAGATTGAGGTTTCTGCTCCCCCTGTAACAGATAAGACAGCTCTGGTAATCTGACTCTAAGTCTTTGGATAAAGCCAGTTTGTCTCTTCTCGGCCCGTCTGTCAACACCTCCTTGGTAATTAGGCCTAATTATGAGAGGGAGAGTTCGCTTCCCCTTCATGTTATTAAATAAGGGCCAGCCTCACCGGCCAGGTATCCTTCAACACCGGCAAGGGGCTGGCGACCTTCAGATCAAACGAAGCCACTATCTGTGCCCCATGGTTTGCTGCTTATATGAGACGGGATCGGGGAGACCGGTCATTTTAATGTGGGCTTCAAAGATTGGGAATAGGCCGTCCGCATTCCTCCGCTGGCTCTGCGGAGCTGGTATCGTGTAATAGGCAGCTACCCACCTGAGCCGAGAGCCGCCCCTGCCCTCCTCCCTCCCCCTTTCTCATATTTTGCCATTCATAAATAAGCCCAAGACATGGAGATCACAGGGAGGTGGCCATAGAAACGGCAGCCCTGTGCCCCATCCTTTGTGAAGCCGCTGCATAACATAATACAACAGCATCATAGAAATACCTTTCACTGATATGTGCATGGGAAAGAGAGAAAAAAAAATACACACAATGCATCTGTTCATGACTGAATAATAACATATTAATTTAAAGTCTATTTGTGTGGTTGAAAAGACTCATACATAGAGCATCACACAGACTTTTCTTTGGACAGCTTGTTGAAGAGCATGCACTTACTCCCATTCCATGTAACCATAGTTAAGCAATTAAGTCATTCCTTCTACTTTATCGAAACATTCTTATCTTGTTTTGGCCTTTGCTTCTCTTCATTCAAACAGAGCTTTTCCGTCACTGGGGGCAACACAGCCTACACACATTAGTCAGCCCTTTTTTTCACTCATCAAACTATTCTAGTATGCAGGGCACCCCCAAACCAGCCACCCAACGAGCTTTAGATTCCCTTTAGCAGGAAAGAAAAGTGCTGAATGGAAAAGGTGCTCCATTATAAAAAGCCAGTTAAATAAACAACATAGGAAGTGCACAGGATTCACACCCTTTATTGTGCAGTCAAACATGTGTAAGGGGTGGAGGGGGGGTAGGGTGAGGCGGTTGGGTATCTTGGCTGGAAAAACACTCCTGTGGAAGTTATAGAGGGTGAAGTCAGACCCAAGTGCACCAACACCCACCGCCACTCAGACTGTCAGAGGGGGAAGAGGCTGTATTGTTCCTGTCAATGGCGTGAATGCTGCATTGGGCCGCCAAAGATAAGGGCTGAATGCAGTCCCTCTGTCAGGGAAGCCCACTGATGGAGCACTTTGTCACTTCACCCTGATTTAGCGGGGGCTTACCGGTGATTACCAACAAAAGGATCCTACAGGTACCTCTCCTTATCTAATAGCATCAACGTCAGTTTCCTTCCCTTGGTGTTTTACCTTACACATCTGAAGGAGGGTAAACAATCTGACAGTCTGAATCGCTCTTTGCACAGTGAAAATTACGTTTAAATAATGTGAAGATAATAATACAATTAAAATTCAATATATGGTGAAAACACTAACAAAATATCTACATAAACGACGTAGTAATTAAAAGTCGGTGCATCAATGTGATACTAACGTTAACATAGACCACTGCTTCTTAACTAATTGAGATGGGCTAAACACGCATCCCGTGTTTACATTTGGTAAACACAGCAAGACCTTCTGGGAAACTACTTAGGCACTCGCACTAGCTCAAAAACAGCAGAATTCACCTGATCTCCACACAAACTGACCAGTTCCCTTCCTTGATAACATTCTTTCGGTAACGCTATCTTACAACAGGGAACGCCTCCTGGTTGACCGGTCATAGAAGACAAAACTACAGGCTTAGACCAGAAGGCGAACAAGTGCAAATATGAGCCAAAGTGTGCACGTTACATAATCACGCTCCAGATAAACATTTGACAATACAACAGCATAAGCTCAACGGAATGATACCTGAATGGAAGACGCGTGGATAGAAAAACATGCGCCATTGAACTTGAAAGACCCTAGAGAGCCAAGGGCTGCCCGTAGCATTGCCTGATTAAAAAAAAAAAAAAAAAGTTACGACTAGCGCCTGTCGGTCTCTGCCGGATGGTGGACTCACAAATGCAATGGGTCAAGTCTACTTAGAAGAAAACTTGGATTACAGATTTTGAAAAGAGAATTGTGTTGTGTTTGATTAAGGAAAATATCCTGTAAAACAGAGGAGTGTAATGTTTTTTCTTTTGTTCTTGAAAAACAGATTTAACTTCTAAATATAAGGAGAACCTACTGAGCAAACAGATAATCCTTTTTTTCTTAGCCTAATTGAGAAAGGAGAGGGAGGAAAAAGAGACAGGTCTAATCCACAAAGCACACACTGTTCTTTCATAAATGCAGCAGGAGAAACCTTTATTTGTCCATTCCTATCATAGAAAAGGGGAGGTTTCAAGCTCGGCTGGGCCCGGGCAAAAAGATTAGATGAAACCAGAGCATTTTAAACCTCTTTAGGGGCCCTGGATTAAGCTGGGTGATGGCTTCAGAGTGCCCTTCCCCAGTAGTCCTAAAATGAAACAATAAAGCATACAAGTCCACAGGTGTTTGTTCAAATACTTGGGAATTTGGCATGAAGACTAGAAACATTTCACAGCAGACATTTGGGTTCCAGGACTTTTTTTAAATAACCCCTTGTGCCCCATAGTAATCTAATAATACAATGTGGCATTGACCTCTGCCTAATGTAATCGATTTGTTCTTCTTTTTTCTTCTTCATCAGAGCAGTGGTGAGAAGAGATGAGAGGCTTGCAGGTGGGTGATAGCATCCGGGTGAGTCAATTATTGCAAATGCACTTGGTGGGATCGTGACCCCTCAGCAGGGGGTGTGAAAAATTGTCTTCAGTGCTGGCCTGGTCAGATGCCATCCCCAGTGCCCTCATGAATTATTGGTGGCCTCTCAGCTTACCCACGCTGGAGCACAATGCCAGGTCGAGGCAACTCTGGTCTCCCAGGGTCCAAGGAGGGGTGGAGAAGGGGACAGACGCCATTGTGCCCCTCAGACTGGAGTACGCGAGAAGGAAATGCCAGCGCTCCCACAGTCTGCCTCAGCACAGGGACACTCTGCTCATCTTACAGCTCATCACCAAATTGGGAAAGTGCTTAGCTAAGTTGCAAAGCCTGGCTCTGTTACCCAAGTGATCAGTGACTGTCCAGGGAAGGTAACAGATCCTGGGACTGAATAAAGAAATAAGATGCATTACTCAAAGCAGCGGATCAAAGTGGTGTTTGACAAATGTGGGTGCAATCGTAGAAAAAAGGCAAACAAGTAATAAATAATATAAAGCTGTTAAGGTCATTTATAAATATTGTCAAAATGTATGTGTTGTGTCCTCTGAAACATGTTACATTTGTATTGTTTTAAAAGTTCTTGAATATCTAAAAACAATAATGAACATCAGTGTATTCAGTGGGTACTCATACAGGACATCCATATTGTACAACACACAAATTCCTAATGTGTTTAAAAGACAAGTAAAGCTTGTTTAGTCCACTGCTCTCCAAAACTATTCGAGGACCAGGCTGGGAAATGTTTCAACTGGGCACTTACAATTTTGTCTGCCAACACTGCAAGCAAATCCTTGCACACCACTATTTCTCCTTTGCAAGACAACTTTTAAGTGTTAAGAAAGGCATTTCACATTGTGGGGGGATCCAAAGAAAATCGTTTTCATGGCCAAATGTGTGCACTTGACAGCATTTGAATGGAGCTTGGACCCTTCTGTCATGGCACCGGCAAAGCAAATCTCAGCACCAGAACACAAGTCAACAACATCTGTATTTGCACCAGCAGGTGCAAGTGGAGACATCACCATGGCACAGGCAGTGACACCAGCAACAAAATGTACTGATACACACTCAACAGGCATGTTTGGCAATAGCCCAAGTTAAAATACTGGTGGGGGGAACATTTTAAGGGTAAGAATGTGTGCATGTGCATGTGGAAGGGGGGGGGGGGGCTTGTGTTGAAATTTGGAGCATTCAGGTACAGTATCTCATAAGTTGTTTTTCTTGGGAGGCTTTGAGATGGGGTCAGGGTGAGACTTGAGTGATCTCAGAGAAGGTGTGGATGGACTGTTGGATCTGGCTGGAGCGGCATGAGGGGGAGAGGATAGTCGAGCCGTTCCCTTCCCAGGAAGAGTTTCTCCCCTGGAGGTGTGCGTCAGAAGCTCTGCCTCTTATCGCTGCCTCTGAAACTCTCTTGAGTCTCAACCAGTCAAGGTCACATATGGACAAAGTCTGGGCCAATAGTTCACCATCCTCTTGCCTCACATGCAGATTCTGTGTGAATCTGACAGTATCTTTAATGTCATGTTTTCTTCCCTGACATGTTCACATTGGCCCCTGTGCAATGGCGGGCGGTTGCTTTGAGCACTACCACATAATGATCACCTATCCAACATGAGTTGGCTTGAATTGTCATGCATTCAACATAAAGATCTGGGGCCATCATAATTACCACATGTAGTGCTGTGCAAACATGGCCATGTATGCATAGAGCAGTTCCTGAGTTCTTGACCTTGCCATTTTGGTTCTTCATGCCTAAAATGGTTCGAGGAGGAGGAGTAGCGCTGAGACTTTTAAGTGAGGGCTGTGGTTTTGTGCCCCGTTTTAAATTCTCTTCTCTGATACATGGTGAGGAGTCCTCTCCCTGTGATGTCATGATCCGTGCAAGTGCAAACAGTCACCACAAAGATATAAATCACTGTCCGGCGTGCAACTACAAACAAGACAGGCAGGTTATGAAGTTCTGATTTGAATATAAGAAAGTCTAATGTCTACACGCAAGGCTTGCGGTTTTTCTTCATCTGAACTCCAAACACAAACAATGCTTGGCATAAGCTCGCTTAACAGGAACAATAAGTCACCTTCAACACACACCTCAGAGGCAGCCCCAATGTGCAATCCTTCAGCTTCACAAGACCCCACCAATAGCATGCTTCCTAAAGTGTGAACAAGCATGCCTTAAAAAGCTAGAACTGTCTGCCTCCATGGGCAGAAGAGAGAAAATAGTGCATGTTGGAATAAGATAAGGATGAATTATATTTATTATATTAATGTTTTATATTTATTGGGTTTATTATATTACTCTGGCATTGGAAACGTATGTGTCTATGTGCTAAATCTAAGATGGTTGACATCATCATTGCTATGACCCTTGCCTTTACTATGCATGTTCATGTGTATTCTTTGTTCAGTACATCAAGGACCTCTGTATTTGCTTGAGTTAGTTTGTGTTTTCCTAGTCTTGAGAAATAATAAACCTCTGAAAATAACTCAAGGGCAAAATAGGGGAAACAAAAACGTTGACTGCCTCAAATAAATTGCCTTGATCTTCTAGAAAAAAAGTGCTTAATCCAACACAACCACTGAGGTGTTGAGTCTCTAGTCTGGTTCAATCACAGCTTAAGTAATGAGGAAGGAACACCCTGTGTGGCCTTGTCTGACAACATGATTTGTGTCATGATAAATATCTTGACTGCTTCTGGCTGTGCCTCCAGAGTGAGGCTCCGTTTCTATCTCTGCCTTGCTTGAATAGTAGACTGGGGAATCATTAAGCAGGGCGCTGTGTGATATTTACAGTGGCAATAAGACCTTTTCTTTCTGAGGGTGAAGGAGAGGCATTACCCCTGAATTGAGTACCATTACATGTTATTTCTATTACGCTTTTTCTATGTGAAGCGAGTCACTCAATCATTGATTGTATGTCAAAAGATAACTATAGCCACCATGCAGCAGTATGTTTTCCAAAAGCTTCACAGCCATAGTTAAGGCAAGGCTATGATTTTTAACACTCTCTCCTGACTCTAGCACAACGCAAGGAAATGCAGCCTGGACAGGCAATCCTCACGGCCAGCAATCTTCCTGTGCTGCGCTTTTTATCTCACAGAAGCCCAGCTCTAGAAGACAGGGCACATATGCTCTGCATTAACATGGCCATGGCCCAGTGTATCTGCGGTTATCAGCCGCTGATAAGCCCACTTCCCACTCTTTGGCCTCAGGGTGGCCCTGTGATCATTTTAGGACTTGAATACACAGAGGCCAGGCCCATTGGTCACAAGTCAAATTCTCAAACCCAAAATTTGGAGACATCGGGAGCTCAGGAACAGTCTTGTAAGCAGTTTTTGCCAAAAGCACGACAGTGATGCAGTCACTGTAACCAATGTTTTGAAATCCCAGCCTGCCATACGGAAGAAGTCCAACTAGGCTTTTAACCCTTCAGGGGTCTACATCCCTACAACGTGTACATGCAAATATTGTAGCAGGCAGTTGACAGAAATACAATGCAAGCAAGCAATAACAATAATCAAGCTGTGGGTTAAGACATGCAAATATTGAGATGACTCAAAATAAACCAAAAAAAAAAACAGGCCCTTCCACTAGAAAAAGTATTGCCGGTTCAATGACCGTGAAACATCAGCCTGCTTGAGTCAAACCGTCTTGCTTCATTGGTTAACCAGCCTCAACCCACCACCTCCACTTCAACGTTCCTCGGCAGGCCCCCACCCTTCCCAGGCCAAGCAGAGGCCCCTGCAGGCATCTCACCCTGACAGATCTGAAGAAGACGCTCTGAGCCCAGCAGCCGCACCATAATTGGCCCCTATTCATTTCGCCCAGCTAATCCTCAACTGGTTTAGTTCTTTTTGCTGTTGCGAGCGTCACTTCTTTTTTTTTTTTTTTTTCAAATGTTTACACAAGGCAGATATTTGTTTCTCGTCCCTGAGCTTTTGGACACAAACGCTGTGGCTGTGTAACCAAGCGTATGTCTCATCTCGCCAGCGTTTCTGGGAGGCCTGGCTGACTGAAGTCACAATGGCGCAGTAAATATAGGCCTTGAGCCGGACTGTCAGCTTTCAATGGGCCGGGATTAAGACAGAATATCGCTAGAACGCACCTTGACATGTTGACATGTTCTGCTAAGTGCGTTTCAAGGTGGATTTAGCCACATTTGTTCCATTTTAGGGCAGAGGCGAAGAAGAAGAAGAGAGAGAGAAGAAAAAAAAAGAGGGCTGAAAGCCTAATGCTGCCAAACTGGTCTTCCATCTATGACTTGGTCTGGGAGACTTCACCCCCTTTTGTGCGCGGCTCTGAGCCGCTCTGAGCTGAGGCCAGAATTTTAGGGGTGAAGTTTCTTAAAGGGGTTGCTGCGTTTGTGAGAGCCCTGTCCTTAACCAAACAAACAGAGAGGAATTTCTGCCATTGTTGGTGCACGGGCTTGAGTGACAGGTCTGCATTGCAGAGGACCCCTGTCAGTGGAGACAGAGAGGTCAGAGAGGGCCCACCCCCACTGAGCACGCTCTGCTCAGCAGACCTGACCCAACACTACACACACAGTCAGACAAGTACACAAATACATGAACAAATACACACACCTACACACACACACACACACACACACACACACACACACACACACACACACACACACACATTCAGTCTTAAATTCAGTTTCTTAGTTGAGTGGTCCAAAACCTGACACATTCATATACCAGACATCTACACGCAGAGACATAAACAGATGCACACAAAAGACATACAATCTTATTTTATTAATTACACTGTGCACTGAGTACAAAGCTTTATGGCAAATCTAATTCTCTATTTACAAATTAAATAACAGTCGGAGACCAGGTTGACATCAGACTTGCTCTGCCCGGTTTGGGTTTTCGAGCAAGTCATCATTAGCTGGCCCCTGGAAAGTTGAACCCTGACCCCGCCGGCCCTGTTGTTTACCGGACTGGGACTGACCCACTGAAGCTCCTGAGCTCTGTCCATAAACACCATTCATCACACACATGCCATATTTAGTAACAATGACAAAGCTTGTTATCCCGAGGAGATATTGCTCTTAAAAGCCCTCAAACTCGAGTCAGTCTGCGGGAGACTGTAAACATCATCAGACACTGTGACAGAGACTAATAGGTGGTGAGGTAGTGAGATGTTGGTCTAATGCAGAGCGGCGAAGAGATCCCCCTCACGGTGGGGAGGCTGACTGCCATCCCAGATCTCCTGAGGGATCCCTGCTAAGACCGGGAACGGATTAATTTACCCTGGGCAAACAAGCCGCTGCGTTGTGAACTGTGTGTGTGTGTGTGTGTGTGTGTGTGTGTGTGTGTGTGTGTGTGTGTGAAAGAGAGTGTGGGCCAGTCACAGGCCGTCCCCAGCAGTGTTTAAGTGTTTGTGCGCTTTTGAGTCCGGCTGATAGAGTCAAGCTGTTGGTGCCGAGCTGGAGGTCAGGGTCCCTCAGTCAGCACCCCGTCCCTGAACAGAGCACACACATCCAGGCATCCCCAGCCACCATCACCACCCTCCCTACCCCGCTCCCTCTGAGCTCTCCCTCAGCCCCAGGTACAAATAAACCTGGTAGCCCTCGCCCCTCAACCACCAACCCGGCCGCAGCCAGAGCCGCTGTCACTCCCCTCGTCAGGATCATTAATCAGGCCCAGCAGATTAGACTTCAAACAAAAATAAACCCATTTGGGCTCGTTGCTCCTCTCCCTCCTTCCCCAACTCTCTTAACCCCCCCCTACCCCACCATTCCCCCCGACTCCCACTCACACTCTCCTCCACTTAATCCAGCTCCTTAATGCCACATTAAAAGAGATACCGCAACCTCAGCCGGCGGAGTTGGAGCCGTTTTTGAATGTATAATACCGATGTTTTGGCGGGGATGAGGGATGAAGAATCCCTGTGCTGGGACGGTGATGGAGGGATGACAGGCGAAGCTCCCGGGGTCCCTCAAGGGTGCTGCCCTTTGGGCTGTGGGCTATCAGCCTGTGTGGATAAACAACTGATAGGGCTTATCTGCTCCAGGAGGGAGAGAGAAAAAAGGAAAAAAAGAATAGAGGAGCACAAGTCCACTGTCCGCATCGCACAGCAGAGCAGCGCACCCGGGCGATTCATCCTGGTATGTATGTGACCTGATCGCTGATTGGGTTTGCAGAGACTTAATCAGAGTAATGCGATAATCTCCTGATGAGGGTGAGAGGTCTGAGTGAGGAGAGAGAAGGGAGGAAGGAAGGATGGAAGGAAGGGAGAGAGAGAGAGAGCAACATCACCACCTTTGGGCCAAATGAGGTACTGCCACTGCCATGACAAGCCCGTAAAAAAAAAAGAACTGCAACAAAAACATATCAGAAAAAGACCCCAGCGAACTCCATCTTCTCTGGCGGAGGGATCGTATTGCGGGGGTCTGCTGGCTCTGGGTGCCCTTAACACAGAGGGCCTGACAGCGCGTGTTATTGCAGGGCCAACGTATTCCCTTCTGAGTTCGGAGGGGCACAGACCCAAACAAGCACTCTCTCTCTCTTGCTCGCTCTGTCTCTCTACCGAACACCCTGGTCCCGGCCCACCCGTCACTGACTGACAGCAGGGACTAGCCGGGGTGTTTGTCTGTGTCCATGGGAAACGGGGGGCGGTGTCACCGCGGCGACGGCCCTCTCTCATCCATCAGTGTCAGGGCGGGTACCGCGTGTCACCTTCAAGACTAATGGGCAGGAAGTACAGCCGGAGAAACAACAATATTTGCAGAATATATTTCTGAGACGCTCAGGCTCTCGCCCGCTCTCTACCTCCCTCTCTCCCTCTGTATCTCTTTCTCTCTCTCTCTCTTGCACGTTCGTTTCAACAAACTGTAGCGGCCCCTTAATCCTGATTTATGGCCTTGTTTACATTTTTGCCACCGCGCTGCCGAGGTTTGGTTTGCTTTAACCTGGGCGAGTATTTTCCCCATGTAAAAACTTTAAGTGCGCAATTAGCCGCACATAAAATAATCTTAACACGCGTAAAAAAACGCTTAGGTAAGGTTCCACCACCCTGCCTGTCCTTTATGAACCTGCGTGTTACACCTCGGCTGAGTAGCTGGAGTTTTGAGGGGCTCATGGATTGAGTGGTTGAGTGGAACAGGAAGAAGTACGAATTTAATCCCAAGCACATGATCTGGAAAGATGGGCTATACCTTGAGATATACATGTCAAAATTAGTTTTAAAGGCGAGAGAGATCGGTGACCGGCGGCTGTGGCTGTGGCTGTGGCTGAGCAGTGGGCTAGCGGTGGTCTGAGCTGAGAGACACAACCCCGACAGGTGGCTTTTAGGACCTGGCAAACTTTTCCCCTGGCTTCTACACTAGGACGGGCTCCTGGATGTGTGTGTGCTCGTGGCGTTCAGGGATGGGGCGCTTAACCTCAGCATCCCGTTACTGTGGCGTCCATCCCCGAGCGCTTGGTGACGTTGAGTTTGGTCAGCTCCTCTGCGCAGGTGGGGTGAATGCCAACGGTGTTCAACAGGTGAGTGTAGGTCGCGCCACACCTGGAGGGAAGGAGTGTGAGAGGAGGTACCAGAGAGGGAGAGAAGAGTGAGTCAAATGCAGCATTCATCCTCTGATTTAGCCCCTTCGCCTCCTTCTCTCCTCAATCACGTCTTTATCTGTGCAGAGGTGGCTGGGCTTGATATTAATCTATCTAATGACTCACCTGGTGTAAAAGCTATAACTAAACGAGATTACAAAATTTCATTTTATTTCTTTAATGAACTAAAGAGGCTTTGTGTGTGTGACAATAAGGGAGCTGTTGCTCCTGTCATTTAAAGGGGGATGGGTTGAAGTGAATGGGATTGACTTCTAAGGGGCCAGAAAAAGACACTGTGCAGAAATAGTATACATTCATATGGCCATTTGTCACCTACAACACAAATAGGAATGGTGGACTCACTGGAAGCCCAAGGCAAAGCCCTGGATGACTTCTCCAGCGCCGGGCCCAGTGAAGTGCAGGCCCAGTAAGCGCTGGTCTTCTTCACGCAAACACACCACCTGAGGAGAGAACACGGGAAGAGAGATATATAGGGAGAGGGAGGGAGAGAGGGAAGGGATGGAGGAAGGTAGAGAGAGAGAGAGAGAGAGAGAGACAGAGAGAGAGAGAGAGAGAGAGAGAGGCAAGCATATGCAGTGATTTTACTTGACTCACAATCTTACAGTAAGAATTATTAGTAGTTAATATCAATTACTAAGTATGGCATCATATTAATGCATAGCAGATTTCAATACATCCACTTTATTGGTATATAGGATTGATGTACTGCAGAATACGGCAGAATACATAATCAAAATATAAGTGTGCAATACATAATGATATAACTGTATGATTGCTAATGGCATAAAGAAAGTCTTCAATTCACAAGTGGATTTGAGGGCGTCTAACCTTGATGTAACACTGGCTGGCATCTCTCTCTGCCACGGTAAACTCCAGGGGCTTGTAGAAAGCATGGAACACCTGTCCAAAAAGAGACATAGAGGTGAGGAAGCTACAGTACCCCAGGGCCTCTTACAGACATCCTCTGTCGTGGCAGAGAAAACCACTGCATTAGGCTGCATCCGTAATGGTAATGTCTCTGGCTTGGGGGAGATTGGCGGTGTGTTTGAGTGAGTGGATAGCGCTCGAAGTGACGTCTGGCCCATTCCTGTCAGACAACAGCAAACCACAAAAGATAGAGAGAGAGAGAAGGATAGAGACAATTGGAAAGATTGATAGAGAGAGAAACTGAAAAATAGAGAAATACAGAGATAGAGAGAAATAAACATAGGGAGAAATTAAGATAGAGGAAAATAGAGAGAGAGAGAGAGAGAGAGGGAAAGACAGAGAAAAGGAGGGAAGCGAGCGTGCCGACACAAGTTAGTGGTGGACGAGCAGCTGTCAGAGCCAATGAGAGGCTGTCTGTGCGCTGCTGCGTTTGATGGTGGGGTTGTCTGTCGTCGCTCGCGACACGCCTCAGTCAAGCCTCCTGCACGCCCGTCAATCACGGCAGGCAGAAACGCAGCGCTCCAAACTGGTCTCGGGGTGTGTGTGGCGCAGGTGTTTCAGGGAGGAGAGAGAGACGTGCACGTACACAAGACCAAAGAAAAAAACAACAGTACGCCCACACACAAACAAATTTGCTCACACAAGTAAGTGTGTACATGCACAAACACACAAAATGTCACTACAAAATGCACAAACACAACGGTTACCAGATTACTTACAAGATAAGCCAACCACGTGGACACCAACAAAAACAATCATTATGAGTGCCTGTGTGTATCTAATGCAAGTCAAAGTCTATACATGTCATGTCTAGTGCTCATTTCTAAAGTTGATGTATTTCATTAATGCTGCTTTTTAAACTGTATGTCACCTGCAATAAAAAATCTCTGCCAAAATCAGGTTAATATACTGTAACGCAAACATATACATAATATCATGTTTTTGTCAAATTGATAAAAATAACATCAAGAGTAAAACAGAGTGTGTCAAACTGAGTGGATCGGTCGTAGGGTAAGTTAGCATGTCTACTGTACGGTGGTCATACATACCTCAATGGAGTCTTTCCCGTGCTTCTGCTCAGCCTCTTCCTCAGTCAACCCAACACAGCTATACTCCAGTGGAGTAAACACAGCAGTGGGGACCTACTCACACACACACAGACACACAGACACACACACACACACACACACATACATATAAAACAAAGATACAAACACAACCACTCACATGTCCGCACAGACCCATATTAAACACATACACACGCATATAAACACACACACACACACACACACACACACAAATATACACATATAAAACAAAGATACAAACACAACCACTCACATGTCCGCACAGACCCATATTAAACACAAACACACACGCACATAAACACACACACACACACACACACACACACACACACACACACACACACACACACACACACACACACACACACATAAACACAGACAAGCAAACAATTATCCACCCCACCAGGGTCAGCAAACAGAGCTCAGTCAACAGAGAGTGATATGACAGTGTTACAGCTGAGGCATATTACAGAGCAGGGCGATGTGTTTGGCGTTCACACAAAAGAGTGTTGGCAGGCGCTCGACTTTAATTACACACGGCTTTTGTGCGCCGCATTAGACATATTGGCAGCGCATGCACACACACACACACACACACACTCAACACACAAAATGTCAAAGCTCCACCAGGCAGACAAACACCATCACCCAGGAACTGTCACTAAATGAGGGCCCAATTAAAGAGCATGGCATTGCAGGCCGACTGCTGGAAGAGGTAATCTTATTACAGAGGCCTCCATACATTTTGTGAAAGGAATTACATCAGAAAAGCAAGGGGGAGATTATGAAGGAGATAAGATGAGAAATATACTATTAATATAAGATGACAGCTTAAACACTCATATCATAATTACAATCAAAAGACTTCCGACCTAATTTTGATAATTGACAAAAACATTGGTTTCCATCTACTGGCCTCTGAGAGCTGTATTAAGTCTTCAGCGGACAGACAGCCAGGCCAGGCCAGGGAAGAGGTGCTGTCTCTAGAGAAGAGCTGTGTGTGTGTGTCGGGCTTTGGGACTCACATGGTCATAGTTCATGAGCTCCTTGGAGTCCCCGGCGAGCCTGCGAGCCAGCAGCTTGCCTGCCTGAATGGCAGTCGGGGTCAGCTCAGGGCGGCCCTGGAAATCGAGAACACCACTAATGATTTGTAAATCACCTCTCGCTCTCACCCCACCTTCCCTTCACTCTACAGTCTCTCTCTTTCGGACACAGACACACACACAGACACACACACACACACACACACACACACACACACACACACACACACACACACACACACACACACACACACACACACACACACACACACACACAGGGTTAACTGTAGGGTAATTGTAGGTTCATTCCACTCGACTGTTACCAAGCCCAAGGCTCAGACTGGTGGTCTGCTCCTAGCCACATTTCCCTCCAGGTGCAACCTGGGTGGGTTAAGAGCTTAACCTTGACTTCTTGCAAAAACAAGAGAGTGACTAAAATGGAACCCAGGTGACCCTTCACCGTTCACCTCTCACAAGGATCACGGCACGTCAGAGAACTCCCAAGGCCTCGTTTTCAGACACAAAAACATTTTTTTTTTAAAAACACAACATCAACAAGGGGCATTAAGGGAGGAAAGAATTCATGTTCCCACAGAAGGCAGGCGTCACGAAGTCAGAGCGATGCCAAGTGAAACTGGTGTGGTGTGTGTGGCACGGAGCACAGCGGATCAGCGTGGTGCAGGTGCCAAACCACTGTTTTCGGCTGATCTTTGGTAGTGTGTATGTGTGTGTGTGTGTGTGTGTGTGTGTGTGTGTGTGTGTGTCTTTATGTCTGTCTGTGGGGGGGTGATGATTAATGTCTTCACAACCTGTTTGATTAGTTCCGCACATCCTGTTGTTCAGGAACGTCTCTGTCTCCTCTGGCTATGGTGTTTGTGGTGTTTGTGGTGTTTGTGTCTGCCTGTGTGTAATGGAGAGAAATGTGTAGAAGAGAGAGAAACAGAGAGAGAGGAAGAGAGGTAGCCCGCCACCCAGGCAGACCTATCATAATGCCATTCTTGGCAGTTGCCAGGTGCACTTCAACTTCTCCAGAGAAAAAAGATGAAAAAAAGAGAAAACAGCTGAGTCTACAGATACCATAGCAAAAGATCTCCTATTCATGAGAAGGTTTTGACAGGTAACAGGGAAAAGAGAGCCTCCTTAAAACAGGTGACCGGCTTCACTTCAAAGGGCCCATTCTTGCTCGGCTGCTTGCCGTGCTTGAGAGTGACAGGGGAGAGATTTCACCACACTGCAGGGCCAGTTCTAACCAAGCTGCTCTTTAAAAACACTCAAGCTTTCCACCGATTCCAGACGATGGGTAGAAGCCCGAAAAAAAGAAACAAAATGACTTAGTGTTTGAATGGAAGCTGGGTGTCGGTGGTGCTGTGGTTTGGTATCTACCTGGCTGATATCCCCAATGGCGTAGATGTTGGGCACAGACGTGGCTTCGTCAGGGGCCACAACTATTTTGCCTGTCTCTTTGTCGAGCCGGACCCCGACCTTCTCCAGGTTGAGGAGCTGGGACTCCGGGGCTCTGCCTGAGAATGGAGACACGGAGAGAAAGGGGTGGATGAGATTATACACACACACACACACACACACACACACACACACACACACACACACACACACACACACATTCTGCACAGTGTTTATCATGCATACCTAACCTCTGGCAGGCAACAGGGATAGCTTGTCTCTCCCTCTTTTTCTCTCTCTCTCCCTTGCTTTCTTTCCTCTGATGGAGGTCTAAAATCTTATCCAGCAATTAGAAAAGTAAACATCTGGGGCAGCTGGCAGGAGGGAAGGGGCAGAGGCAGGCCCGTCTGTTGGCGGCTGGACTAATGAGTAATGGGGAGAGCGCAGGACGTGTCCCATCAGCCACCTGGGGCCTCTGTGTCATCCCCGCCACTTCCTCTGGGACAGATGAGTGATGCTGTCGTCGGTCTCCCATCTCCTGCTCCTCTACACACACGCAAACACACAAGCACACGCACACGCATGCAATATCCTGCTCATCCGCAATCATATAATTTTTCACTTCTTTACTCGAAACACATGCACACACTTAGAATGTCGTACTTGTTAAGAAATACACTCACACACAATATCACACAAACCTACACACACACACACACACACATTATCACACAAACCTACACACACATTATCACACAAACCTACACACACACACACACACACACACTTCTCCAGCAGGCATTCTCCCCTCCTCTCCTTCTTTGGATAATACAATAAACATACCTCACCTTACAGCCCTACTCTGCTGGACCCTAAGGATACCCACGTAGTTGCTATCGGGCGACTAGAATAACAAACCCCAGAGACCCTCTTCCTGGCTGGAGCCAAGGAACAACTTCCTCGAACTGGGCCGGCTACGGCGACCGGGGGAGTGGGGGGGGGGGGGGGGGGGAGGTGTGTGGTGGGGGTGGGGCAGTGTTGTGTCTGCACCGCGGAGGGACCCCAACACTTTGCTCTTCCTGGAAAAGGGGAGCAGAGAGGAACGGAGACCAAAAAAAAGTGAACAGGACCGCCACTGTTGTAGCGAGTATGTATGGCTTATCACAGCATTCTGTGTGTGTGGTGTGGGGTGGTGGTGCATGCTCCCGAGTGTGATATCAGGCCTCACACTCACACACATGCACACACTGACACACACACACACACACACACGGATGAATACAGATGGGCTACACACATGGCCACACACACTGCTCTCAGCGCAGTATTTGGCTTCACATGTTCACAGGAGTCAAGTGTAACTCATGCATTAATGTGATGGCCTGAGGTCAGCACAGCCCACAGTGCCACAGTGGGAGTGCAGGAGTGATATGTGTGTGTGTGTGTCTTGTTATTCCAGTTTACTTCCACTCAAAGCTGCTCATTGTTTTTGCTTTACATTCCTGCCAGCAACACAACTGCAGGTGATCAACCACAGGAATGAACTCGATTGGGCTTCTGATGCAGCAGACACCAATGCCACATAGCATTTCAATTAGGGCAGGAGCCTGGAAGGCACTGATAATGCCAATGCACTCACACTGCCAAGCGCTAGGCTTCACACTAAGCCCTGTTAAATCAAAGTGAAGTGCCCTCGGATCAATAACTGGCCTGAGGTTTTTGGGGAAAAAGCAGATACACCGCAGGTAGTGGTTCAAAGCCGATTTAAGGCTGCTGGGTATTGTCGTAGGTCAAGAGAAGCTATTTTCTGCATTTATTCTTCAGACAGAAATAATCTCTCACCAGTTGAGGCCTTTTCAAAAGTTCTAGCTGGATTCACCCTGGCAACGTGGGTACAGCTCACCACTCACTACTGAGTTTGGGGGGGACAGCCTTGGGCAGACCCGAGGAGCCATCTGCTTGGTTCAGTGCATTCCTGCCGTGTCTGCTTCCGGCCCACGGGCCTGTCTATCAGGTTCCACAGCGTGGGCGGACCATTGTGAGCCGAGGACACAACAGCGACAGTTGGGGGTAAAGAGATAAGCCCATTCATCCCAGACAGGCAACACACACCCACACAGCGCCGGGCAATGCCAGCCCAGGCGGCCCTGATAGACCAGCCAAGAACAAAGCCTTGTTGTGGCAAGAGGCGAGAGGAAATCTCAAGGTCCGAGCAGCTAATTAGCGGCAAGAACAATCTCCATTTTTTCGAGCCTCTAAACGAGACCTTATCATCTGAACAAGGATGTGGGAGGAAAGTGAAGAACTGAAACCAAATGAGAGCAGGCTCGCAGTACGTGCCCAAAGCTCGTGCCTGCGTAGGAAGGGGGCAGAAAAGAGCATGTCTATTTCTGGCTGTAGCATTCAGAAGAAACTGTAGTCGCCTAATATTCCAGACGCCCACTAGCAAATTACAACAAAACAGTGGTTTGTTTTTGCTTGATGGACTGTATTTGATTTGTGCTATTGTCTTAAAAGACCTGCTCGAGCTCTGCCAACATAGCAGTGCATTTTTGAGCGGTGCACTCTCTGCAGATCAGTGCGATTTGGGGGTCATGAACATATCTGAAAAAGCAATTCTTTGACTATCTACAAAAGAGTCAGATATAGATATACTCAGCATGAGAGGCAGGTACATTGTTACAGCATTCAGAGACTTCCATTTTCCCTGTCTGGTAGAAAAAAAAAAAACAACAATGACAGCCATTCCATGGGAAAGCCAAATAAAGCGAGCGCACACAGAGGGGCGAATGAAGATAGCGGAAACGTGAGCTTCCCCTATGCAACCAGCATGAGCACCTGGACCAGGGTGCAGCCCAGAGGAAGGATTCCAGAGCTGGAGGACGGAGGGACTGAGGGAGGGAGGAAGGATGGGCCATGCGGAAGGGTGGAGAGGCTCCTCTGGGTGTTGCGATGCCCAGGGCCGGGACAGCCGTGCGGGTCCACCAACCTCAGACAGGCCCCATTAATGACCGGTGGAGGCCCCCTTTCATACCCCCGCTGAGGGTGTCTGTCTGACCCCCAGTGTGTAGGGGTCGGCAGGGGGAAGTGGAGCATCCGCTCATCCATACAGAAAGACAACACATCACATCATGTAGAGTCTATAGCATAGACACAGACACAGATGGCCTCAGAAAGACCACATGCCTCAGACACGGATGGGTAGTTTACAGCAATCATTTTCCAAACAATTACCAATTACCACCGCACATTATGGCACCCATAATACACAATATCACCATGCACCGGTGGTCCTAACTTACATTAGTGAACCTAGGGTGAAGAAACACATTACTCATCATAAACTCTGAAAATATACTGGTTTTCACAAGAAACAAGAGCATCCAAAACATCTAGAAGATCCCCTTCCGGTCTGATGGGCCCTCACACTAAGTGCACATTGTTCCATTCTGTACACTGATGGTGCTTCCCAAAGACCTGGTGTTTGTGACAGTCTAGTGATGAAATATCTTTTGGATATGATAATGAGGGTGCGGATATAACTAATGGAGTTCACTACAGGAGTGAAGACACATATGTGGAGCTAATGCAATCCGCATGGCTTCCCATAACACAGAAATCCACAGCTACACACGCACGCGCACACGCACACGCACACGCACACGCACACACACACACACAAAGTTACGGTGGGAAATCTGAGCAACGGTCCATGTGGCATTATTTTAAGAGGAAATCAGCGGACTTTGGGACCATCTAGAAATAAATAAACTGTCACAGCAGCACTGGCTGGCGGATACGTCGGATATTCACCCCCCACCCCCCACCATTGTCCTACCCCGAACGGAATGAAACCAGAGAAACGAATGAGAGATGGACAGAGTGAGCAGAGAGAGCGGGAGAGCAGACACGCATCTGTCTCCAGTGACATGAGAAAAGAAAAGAAAGGAAAAGAAAGGAAAAGGAAAGGAGAGCACAAAAACAGATGAGAAAAGAGTGAAAATGACATAGTCCCTTGGTGGCGAGGGGTGTTTTTCCGCAGGGCTGGCACGGGGCAGGAAGGGCCATGAGCGGGAGAACAAAGGAGGGAACGAGGCGACCCACGGCCCTCTGCACATCCTGGAGCGGGGCGGCTGCCCCGGCAGGACCCGGCCCCACTGATTTAGCCCTCCCCTGGTGTCTCCGCCGCCCCCTGCTTTATTACCTTGTTTTCAGGGGCCCGAGAGTCCCCAGTCTGCTGACACTGCACCACTCGGTACAGTGTGTGACAGTAAGATTACACGGATATGTAATAAGTGTGTGTGAGTGTGTGTGAGAGAGGGAGAGAGAGAGTGTTAAAAGCTAAGAAATCTGTTCCAATTCATGTTGATTTGTTTAAGGGAGTCATTGAAAGAAGGTCTGAGCTCTTCAGAGTTGATAGTGATATCTGGGTGATGGCAAATTGAAAACCTTTACTAGAGGAGCGCTCAGAAGAGGAAACGGCCCCTTGTGATTGACTGCTCCATTGTATTTGCTCATGAGTCTCAGCAACCATCTTTTTTTATGAAAATCCTGTATCATGTATACCATAATTGTATACAATTCAAAATCACAATGAACACATGTTATCTTTAAAACCTACCCACCAAAGATCCACTGTAAAATCCAAATATATATTTATCTATATATATATATATCTTTATCTATATATCTATATCTATATCTATCTATATATATATATATATGGATCATGGATACAATTATTTTCCTTCCCAAAGGCTAGACATGGTGACCTTTCCCCTTGACCAATAGCAACAGATTTTGTTTACTTGAAGAAAGATAGACTGTGATAGATCTGTTTCCTTAAAGAATAAGTAAATATATATTGTGACTGTAGTCTCTGATGTTCACACGTTTTCACTTGTCTTCAGGCGTTTCTTAAGACACAGCAATGGTGCTCCTGGGCAACTCACCTACAGCCCAAAGCACTGAGTCGAAGGTGTCTTGCTCTTCCTGCTTCGTGGAACTGTTGATCCATGTCACCTGAAGAGCACCAGAGGGCAGCTTCTCCACCTTCTTAGGGGTGCAATTCCAGGCAAACTTGGTGCCATAGGCCTCCATATAGCCAGTTACCAGCCCCGCCATTTGCTGAAAAAGAGAACATGACGATACATCTCCCCATTTTTTGGCAATAAACCAAGTAACTCTACACACAGTAGCACTTAGCCGTCATTTGCATTTTGGCTGAAATGATTACATGGCTATGCTCTGAACTGGAAATTACCAGTGAAATCTTATTATTAATGAGGAAAAAAACAGAGAAAGAAAACACAAGTCTGGCCAAGTCTGTCTTCCTGTTATTGCCAGGCAGGCTGGTAGCTTGTGTGTGGTGAGTCACCACACAAGTGTTTGACAGAAGTCAAAGTGTCAGAGGCTGCTGCAGGCACTGGCAAACACACATATGTGCGTGAATGCATGCACAGGTGTAAGGTGAGACAAATGCACACTCATTCATAAACACACATATCCTTGGGTAGAAATTTGGGCTGCAAGCAATATCATCAATAACACCACACTATATAGTGGGCGACAATACAACATGCATGCCAGAAGGTACTTCCATGTCATTTTACACTAATTTCATCTCATCTCAACACACAAATGAAGTAAAAATAAATATGATTCAGATAAATATGATAAGATTTACGCGATCCAGTATTAATCCACCACTTGACACGTCCAAACCCTAAGCTTTTTCTTCAATTGCCAACACTACGCTTCAGAACAGCAAAATATCAGTAGAAAACTAATGTAATACGCATCCAGCCTGACAGAGGAGCATTTAAGTAGTCAATTGAGATAGATAGGCAATTTCTTGTGCTAAACAATTACATTTTATTTATTTGATTTTTCACTTCATTTAGAAAATTAACTGCACCAGTCGCAATTACATTGTTCTGTCAATACTGCTGAACACTATGGCCATTTGAAGTCATGATCAGAACAGCTGCCATAGAGGCAAGCACTTCAGAGTAATTAACCAAATACAATGTGGTAATCAGTCCGGGCAATTTAGTTTAGTACATTCTGCAGGCATTCTTAAACACAATGGACTGAAATTTATTTTTCATTTACTTCATTTAATTTTCATTAACTCAAATCTACAATAGGCAGCAACTGTTCATTACAAAAACATTACACTTGTTTCCACCACATTTAACTTGCTACAACATTTGTTTTTCTAATTCCACCTTTATACTTGCTTGCTAGCTCCGAAAACTGTAATGGTCTCTCTTATCTAGACAACCACACAAGACCGCACCATGAAATTGATCCGTGTCGACAGTGTCTTCACAGAGCAGAGCTTTCTATCTTTCCCTGCCGTCAGCAGTGGCTCGCCTCATGCGATGAAGCTAAAGCCACTTGGCTGGCTGAAGTACATGCATTCAGCTGCTCAAGAGCATTCAGGCACCTGCTGACACAGGGCAGGACGGGAGACAGGAACCCTGGAGCAACTGAAGAGCGGTGAAACACACAGCATGTGCTCTTACCTGATCAAACCCCCGGAGGGCGATGCTGCGCACCATGATGGTGGCGTCCTGACCGATGCCTGTCAGGAACCCTGCGCACTCCAGGCCCACATCTGCATGAGTTCAGGAGAACGCGCGCACACACACACAAACACACTCACACACACCCTTGTCTTTGCCTGTAATCACTATACTGGTACTTGTGGAGTCTAGCTGTGTTTGTAGCATTAGATAGATAAAGCATGCAATTGGAAAGGCGTGGTCTTTGTCAGTAAACACCGCTAACTCAATGTGTTGACATGGCATGAAAACAACAACAAGCAGATTCCACCCCAGCTGGACTGGCAGTCAGAAGGATACAGCTGGCACCCACCACGAGCCTGAAAAGACACCAGTGAGAAATCAGTTACACTCACACTACCACCATCCCCCATTAACAAGTTAAGTACAGTCTATTGCTTTCACCACATCAGGCCTTCCCCTCCTGCACAAAAGGGACCCTATACGTTCGACTTCCCATTCGTGTCTGATACCGTGCCAAATGAAACAGTACATATACAGGTAGGAAAGACACAGGGGTTTATTCCCGAGCCCAGAGAGGAACACTGAGGCGATGAAAGTGGCCCGGCTCAATTACTCAACAGTGACAAAAGCAGCCAAGCAGAGAGGAAAGGGGGGGGAGAAACACCAAGAAAATGAATGAGGGATGAATGAAAGAGAATGGAAGCCTACAGGCACTTGGGAGAAAAAGACAGAGGGAAAAGACTTAGGGACTACGGCCCTGAACGTTCTTCTGTTATGTGAGTGCGAGTGTGTCTGCTGCCTGTATGCTAACGTGTGCGTGCTGAACAAGTATGTCTGCATGTGTGAAACATTTGTGTGCGTTTCCATGTGGTAACATGTTTATCACGTGTTTAATGTATTTTTAGTGTGTGTGTGTGTGTGTGTGTGTGTCTGTGTCCCAGTCTGTGTGTTTGTGTGTGTGTGTGGCCTAGGTGGAGTGCTCCCATAAATCCATGCCCGGAGGAGAGCTAATTGCTAATGTCAGGAGCTAATCCCCACGGCTGAGGCGCGTTTCCCCAGCTCAGGGTCTAGTCACTGCCCCGCTGACTGAAGCCCGCATGGAGCTCCAGCTCTACTAGTGACAGCACACACACACACACACACACACACACACACACACACACACACACACACACACACAGCTATGCGTCAGCCCTTGCCAACACCAAAGGCCTAAGTAGAGAGGGAATTAGGACGACATCTCTAACTTGGTCTTGCACTTTCAACAAAGTGTTGTCTCACACACACACACAGACACACACACACACACACACACACACACACACACACACACTCTGTGTAACATGACATCCAGAAGAGGCTGGCTGGATTTAGCCAACGCTGTCTGGAAACGGCCTCTTATGGAGGGGCCTCCTGGGCAAAGTGTCTGCGTCTGACGGGGAAGGGAGTCATTGTGCAGAGAACAAAAGCTAATCCTGATGGGGAGGAGAGGGAGATGGTTTTGCTATTAAGTGTATCGCTAATGGACTAGAGGTCTGGAACTCCCTGTGCTTCATTCTTTCATGCAGACCCCCCCCCCCCCCCCCGACCCCCCACACACAGGCATGCATACACATCCACACACACACACACACACACACACACACACACACACACACACACACACACACACACACACACACACACACACACACACACACACACACACACACACACACACACACACACACACACACACACACACACACACACACACACACACACACACACACATCTCTGCTGATAGCAGTAGTCTGCGATGACGAGGGAGCTCACACGGAAGTCTGGAAGCCATATGTGGCGATGCCAAGAGTGGGCAGGTGGAAGCATGGCATTCAAACCAGCACTCTAGCCTTGGGCACCAGCACGGATAAGAGAGACAGGCAGTCACCCAAGACAAGGGGTTTCTCTGGCCCCGTTCCCTTTAACTGCGTTCATGCTGTGACCACTATAACAGAGACGGATGGTATCCCACATAAAGTAGATACTGGTACTATAGTCATTGCTCATTTGGGTCACTATCCAGATGTATTCACTTTTCTTCACTTCTTTTTACGTGACATTGTGCGATACGCAACGCATTTTCCAAATCATGCAAATAGCAAAAACCCATTTCTTGCTGTTTAAGTATCATGGTTAAGAGAAAAATAACCCTATAGTTGAACTCTGCAGTGCTTTCAGGAGACTGGCCTCTGTAAGCATGCCCTCTTTGGAGGCATCATGGCAGAGGCCGAAGCTACGGAGGCTGAGGCTGAGTCAGAGGTTACATAACTGGAGCAGGCCCTGGAGAGAGAGGCAGAGGAGGCCCTGGAGGCTGTGAGGCTGAGCGTGAAGTACAGGAGAGGAATGCAGAGAGCAAACACAATACTCCCAGCCCGCTCAGCCACACACACACACACACACACACACACACACACAGGAACGGGCCTCTCTTTATCCACTTAATCTCCCCATGGCATCACTTTGATTTCTGAGCAGAGCTTTGCTTCTCTCAAAGGATGTCATACAACATGTGTACACACACACACACACACACACACACACACACACACACACACACACACACACACACACACACACACACACACACACACACACACACACACACACACACACACACACACACACTTACAGCTGATACAGATAGCAACTTGCAAGTTACAAAAACATGGCCTTGTCAAAAAGAGGTGAAGAAGACCTCAAAGAGGTGAGTGAGCAACCAGAAAGCCCTGGTCACACACACTGAAACCTTGGGATGTGTGAGACAGGGATGATGGAGTTTTCCAAGGCCTTATAAAGCACCGCCTCAAAGACACTAAGGTGGCAGCTGTATTTGTACAAATGGCGGAATCATTTCTTGATTCCCCGCAGGTGCTTCGGCAAGTCATTGTGTGTGTATCGGGCAGCTCGGCCAAGCCTGAGAGGACTTCAGACTGCTACTGTAGACAGGGTTATGCACCGACTCCCTAACTACACGTTCTCTCTGTCCTTTCTCTCCTGTGACAACCCCCCCCCCCCCCTTCTATGGTCGCTTTCTATCCTTTCCTGCTCTGCACGCCTGACTGAGCATATCATTAGGACTCTTGATTGGCTGAGCACTCATCCAATCAGGTGCAGGGATAGGGAGATGTTTTTCAGGGGGACTGGGAAGGGAATAGGAGCAGTATTAAGAAGCCATTTTACTACAAATACTGTCTAAGCACAGAAGAGCATCTTCTCAGGAGGCCAATGAACACTGATGCCAGCAATGGAGGCATCAATTGGGTTACTGGATAAATGTATCTCAATAATGTACCAATAGCAAAAGCAAGAGGCAAGACTGGAACCATTTTTTTAGGCCTTAAAAGGGGACAACTCTCCAACAGTTGAGAACCTGCTGTACAAAGCCTGCTGTATTCCATTTAGTTCACTTCTAGCCTATTACACAGGGGCCCGCCACTCTTCTCCAAAGCTCATAATCCTTGACTGCAGATTCCCTTGAATAATAAGCCTATCCGTCCAGGGCAAGCAGGAGGGATACACTTTCATCCCTTGGTACCACAATATGGATACAACATGGAGAGCGTGTGGACTTCTGACAGAAAAAGCAGAGGAGGGTTCAAGTAGACATCGCTTCGTATTTGCAGAACCACCTTTCATCGTTCTTCACAGACACATTCCTCTAGGTGCTAATATGGCTGCAGTGTGAACAGACCACCATCTCTTTACACTTGCGGGTCCGTCAAGGCCTTAATGACTACCAACAAGCCGTGTAGGTTATTCCACAGGCAACCAGCACATGTCTGTCAATCTCTTTTCCTTCTTTCCTGCGCTCATTCCTTCCATCTGTCTTCCATCTCTCTCTCTCTGTCTGTCTGTCTGTCTGTCTGTCTATCTATCTATCTTCCTTCGCTCCCTCATTCCTCCTCATTCAGGTGTGTTCCCCTCCACACGGGCTGTCACTCGTCAGATGCCTCAGCGGGCCCTGTAGGCCAGACACACGCAAGCCTGCCGACCTCTCTGTCTCTGTCTCCTCTCTTCTCTCCTCTCCCTAGCCCACCTGCACAGCTGACAGCTCAAATCCCAACCAGCAGCCTACCCAGCCCAGGGAGGAGAGAGAGAGAGAGAGAGAGAGAGAGAGAGCGAGAGAGAGAGAGAGAGAGAGAGAGAGAAAGAGAGAGAGAGAGAGAGAGGCACTTATCAGCACTCTCACAGAGGGACCTTAACATCCCCAGCTCCGACTCAAGTAAAGACTTCTCCAGACCAACTAGCCACTCATGATATAGGGTTATAAAAGAAAAGTTAAAAAAACACCCTTGCAAAGTAACTTCAAGTAAGGAGTTGATTAAGAGGACATTGTGGTTATACTACACACAACTGGGAAAAGATGTTGCTTGTACTTTTGAAGTTGCACTGCCATCAAGTGGCAGGTGCAGGGTATAGCAGCATCCTTTTCATCCCTAGGTGTCCTGAAAATACCCAGCCCAAGGGATAGATCACATCTTTTTGAAAATCACATAAAAAAGATAAGTGAAGCATTTTGGTTTGACAAAAGATGCATTCTGATCTGATTTCTAAAATGTATTGTGAAACAAGTGACTGCATGATGGGAAGTTATTACATGAATGCCAAATGTGGGGGAAAAGAAATCTACATTTTCATATTGTTGTAATTTGCCAAGTGCCACATCAAAGCAAATGTCAAGTGCTAACCTTGGGTTATATATAAATAAGCTTTCTATAGCAGGGTGAACACTTACTCCTAATAAAAAGTATTTTTGCTTTGGTGGAAAAAATAGCTAATCATAATATGCAAATAGTCAACAGATTGCAAGTACTTTAGGGCAGCAACAGAATCATGCCTATATGGGCATGACTAACCTGAGAGCATTTCATTGTCTTGACGATTGTGATTGCAACATAGTCTCCTTAGAAAACCGTGACATCACTGATCTACACAGCACCCTGGCCCTTTGGGATTTAATACCCTATAAAGCAGGCCATGGCTGGATTTAAGCAGTTAGTCTAAAAGGTACTCCAAGGCACTTTGGCAAGAATTACAATATTCCATCACACGGCCACTGGAAAAGGGAAGCAAGAGTAAAAGTACAAAAAAAGCCTTCCAGCAATTACAGTGGACGCACAGACAACTCCAAAAGCAGATGTTGATTGGCCTATAAGGGGCGTTTCACAACGAATGCGATGCGCCTGCATGTCGGCAGGTTACTTGTTGATTTGCATTTCGGCGCCCACGTTGACAGATTCGAGCGTGCTCACTGCCTGTGTGAGATGTGCTTCTCGGTAGTATGAATAAACACATGCAACCGCACACGTAACAACGCAGCCATCATGCACCCGCAACACAGGCAGTGTGTAAGGAGGAGTGACAAATACTTACCTATTCCCTAACCCAACTATACTAAAAATATAACAGGGAGAGTTGTGCAAAGAATGAATGCCTTCCGCTCTAGTATGTGTTGACTTAAGTAAATAGTGCTCAGATTGGACATCCTGGCCCGTCGGCTCACAGACAGACAGACAGACAGATATCACTCACGTCTTTCCAGGAGACTCCTTGAGCCAGAATATATCATCACTGGTGATCCCATGCTCTTCTGCTCCAGGGACCTGAGGTGGAGGACAGAAAAAATAAAATGTTTTGGCTTAATTCCAGAGTTATCATTTTGTTCTGATCAAGCCCTCCACAAGATGTTAAAGTGAAGGTCTTTGCTCTCTGTCATCGCTTGGAAGCAGATGGATGGCTGCGGGTGCTCTCAAGGTTACAGACAGAGCACATAATGGCATCTTTTATAGACGAGGGGGGGGGGGGGGGGGGTTTGGAAGCGTTATACGGCACGACGGTAACCCCTCTGCCAACAGCAGCAGCAGCACCAGCAATATCCTACCTCCCACTGCTCTGGTTACCGTGCAAGGTCAGGCTGCTGTTATAGACAGGGGAGTGAAAAAGAAAGAGAGAGAGAGAGAGAGAGAGAGAGAGAGATGAAAAAAGAAAATATACAGAGACAGACCCAAAGTGAAGGGCAGGAACAGAGATAGAAAGGGGGAGAAGGAAGAACAAACAGACAGACACAACGAAAGAAAGGTCGAGAGAGGTGGCACCAGGACTTACATGCGTGGGGTACTTTGGCCTGCCTCCAGTGGCGATCACAATGTTCCTGGCAGTGAGAATTGTCTGCAGACAGAGGGGGCATCAGTTGAGAGGGTCAGTGAGTTCAGACACCAGCCTTCACACTGCCGGTCAGCTGGTTGCATGCCACTGTTGCACGCTGACAACTTTTGTTATGCGAAATGGAACTGAAAGGGCACGGGGCAAAATAAAACAGAACATCTGAGCGCAAACGTGTGATAAATATTTTACCTCTTTGCCTCTGGCGGTTACTCCTTTGACTGTGTGGTCGTCTACCAGGCTGCCCTTCATGTTGAGATATTTCACTTTCCTGCCATGCGGAAAAAAACAGGGGATCATTGCAGGAGATCATAGAGAAACTCATTGAATGCTCTTAAAGTCTAACCACCTAAGCGACTGACAAAAATCAATGAATGCACTCAGGCATGGCCTGCTGGTCATGACAGTGTGTTTCCGAGTAATCTTAAAAGGATTTGAATCCCACATATAGTCTAAAGAAAAGTCTGGCCATGTATAGATGTGGGTGGGAAAAACATGAATGTTTGGAGTCAAAAAATCAAGTTCAGAAAATATTATCAGAGTATTCCTCTGATTGAGTATGATTCCAGTGAGAAGACAAATTATACTGTATATACCGGGCCAAATCTGTCAGGATTCAACTGGTCAGTAAAGGTCAACTCAAGAGTAAGTGCTGTTATAGTCCCAACTGTAGAGAATGTTTCTCACTTGTCCTGTAGCTGAACTCGATGGCCCCAGTTAAGTGATTTTACATGGTTCTGCACAGCTGCAGCCATAGTGGCCCTGTAACACAACACAACACAACACATTTTACAACAAGTTCATATACTAATGGCAGCACAGATTTGCAACGCAATCACAGTATTAAACACATTTGTTTGCACAAGGCTAGTCAGAGGACAGTTATATATATATATGTATATGGCAACAGTGCCCTCTAGTGCCAACACTTTAGTTTAAACTATAAAAAGCTTCATGTGGGGGAGCTGTAGCATAAAGGTTAGAGAGGCGAGCCTTTGACCAAAAGGATGCACACTTGATACCCCCTGGACCGGCAGGTAAAATATGGGCAGGGGGATTGAATGAACAGCGCCTTCCAATCCTTCAACATCCACGGTTAAAGAGCAAGGCACTTAACCCCCTTCTGCTCATTGCTCCTGTTCCAAGTGTTTGTGTCTGTGTGTGTGTCTCTGTGTGTGTGTGTGTGTGTGTGTGTGTGTGTGTGTGTGTGTGTGTGTGTGTGTGTGTGTGTGTGTGTGTGTGTGTGTGCGCTCGCTGCTCCTAAGTATAGGATAGGTCAAATGGATGGGTTGCAGAGGTTATCGAAGGGAGGCACTCTCTTTTGAGTCTCCACTCCAGCACCACGCGGTAGGCCTATTGTCTACAGGCACTGAATGGTGTGCTACGCCAGATACCAGAAGAAGAGAAAGGTAAAACACTGTCCTTACAGTTCCTTTACAGATATTAAGGTAGACAGAAGCAGGTGCATCTCTGTAGGAATCCTTTCCATCCCTTCCACTAAGAGTAACATTAACTAGCCTGTCAGTGGCTAAAACAAGCGGTTTACTTTGACGTGCATGCTTGGATCCCATAGGATTCCATAGCATAGCCGTTTTGCCGGTTTTAGCATTCTAACTCACTACTGCACCGATTTCGATAATCTTTGTCCCTAGTAAAAATGTGAACCAAAATATCTAAAAATAGGGCTCAGGTTGAAAAATCCCGAACTTAACCTTCAACAACTCACAAATCCACTAGATGGTACTAATGAGTATCAATGACAAATGAACCTCAACATTTCTAATATCTGAGCTAAATACAGGATTCATTAGAAAAAGTACACAAAAGTCATCTGTGTACGTCATGCTATCAAATCGTGTCTTACCAATCATGCGATGCAGGGCCGGGTATCTTCCAGCCATATTTCTGAGCATCTTTCATTGCAGTGCCCAAAAGAGCGGCTTGGTGCATCAGTTTCTTGGGTATACACCCAACATTCACACACGTTCCTCCTAAACCCCATTTAGTACCTGAGGGCATTAAATACATGCAGTTTATATTTCCAAATGCTGCCAACCCATACACTGTTAGAGATCAATTAAAAAGCACGGATGTATTATTATGCAAACCTTTGACGGACGGTTCAACATAATCCAAAACCGCCACCTTCTTTCCCAACTGAGCAGCTGTAAAAGAGACAGAACGAAGTTTAAATTACGTCGAAGTAAAATACAGTGACATTGCCCTAGAAGTTATGTATACCCCTCTAATCTGTAATCCTACACAATTCAACTATGTTGTGTCTACGGATCTGCTCTTCACTTTGCCAATGTGAAATAACCTTCTTTTATAACCTACCTTCCTTGGAGCAGGCCAGACCTCCGGAGCCTCCACCAACGACCACGACATCATAGTCGAATTTACCTGAAACGAAACGAGCTATTTCATGTCAACGAACAGAGACGTTCTTCACTTGTCTGTCAGCGACCAGGTTAAATAGCTAAACTGGCCCCAACTACTTACAGTTGAATCCGATAATTATATGTTCATTGTAAACAAGGCATGCTTTTGTTATTGCAGAATCCGAAAGACACACATACCAGTCAAATTCCTGGTTGGCGTATGTAAACAACCTATGGATTTTAACCGGTGCCTTCCTCTACAGAAGGCTGCCATGTTGTTTTTGACAAAGGACCCCTTCCCTTCTATGTGTGTCTAGTACGATGCCTGAGTTTTCTCTCTCTCTCTCTTTATATATTTATTTTTGTTCGTGTAATTGTCATACTGCATAGTTTTTCTAAATTCGAGCGTATTTTGTAATGTGACGTCTCTTTATAATAAATTGTCCGAGACTTGGACGGCAAAATCCAAGTATTTATGTTCACCCTGGGCCTGATCATGTGCGGTAGGTGGTGCGCTGCGCAGTCCATCACATTCTAGCTGCAGTTGTTCAGAGTGCTATTGCAAGTGAATTGTGAACTCCGTTTATTGTAATAGACATATCAGACAACCAATTCTTGTTTAAAGTTTAAAATTCAGTATGTTTACGATTTAAAAGCAACAAAAAATAAATTATATTTCTGCAGAAACCAACGCCAACTATCTATCACGAACGGATTAGGCTCGTTTCCACTATAGGGTACGTTTAATTCACGACAGCAAATGACACAGGCTAACTCGACATACAAATTGTCTCCATGAAAGACAAAAATGCTACTGGACTACTATTGTGCAAAACTTCCTGAGATACCTCGGATTTTCATCCAGGTGATTCAGAATGTGTAGGCATAGTAGTAGCCTTTTCATAACAAATCCATCAATACATTTGACTAACTTGGCCATTAACAGTTACAATATTAAGCGTGTTCCTTTACACAGTAACTTAATAATTTTTAGTTTTTTATTTAGGCCTACCTGTCTTTCATGAAGTCATTGTGGACGTCGCACCCAGGGATGGATGGTCGAACGGGCCTACTGGACCCGGGCCCATGAGCTCAGGGGGCCTCTAAGCCAGAGCCTCTGTGTGAAATTGCTGTTATTTATATCTGTTATTTGTGGTTGAAAGAGGTGTATTTTGTTAATTTGCTGTTGGCTTTAATTGAGTGTACCTGCACTGTGTAAGAAAATGTGTATGAGCGCTGTAAATAATGTTGAGGTACAGGTGAATTTAGTTATTGTGCTGTTGAAAAAAAGCACAATTTTTGCGGGTGCGCGTGAAGGGGAGGTGGGCCTTTTACATGTACAGGCCAAGGGTCCCATGGTTTCATAATCCGTCCATGGTCGCACCACATATGTCCAAGGCATTATGCACGGCCTTCTTAGTACTAACGTAATGCATAGCTATTGACACAAGCAGTAAGAGAGCTTTTATGGTTAAGTAATATCACTAATCCTTAAACATTATATTGGGGCTCAGTGCAATCCTCTCATGTCATTTTTCCTTCGCTAATTATGCACTCGACTTTTGCCCAAAATGGGTCGTCTACCACCCACAGTATGATCCTAACTATTAGGCCTACCATGGATTACAGGATAATACGCTTTAAAATATACAAAATATCCTACATTATTTACATAAATATCATTAAATAAGGCTTTTAAATAATCCATTAAAATAAAACATTAATCATAGTTAAAATTATGTATTACTCATGTTTAAAAATGAAATACAGCTTAATTGATGCAGAGAAATGAACACCAGACTGTACATTCTTTCCAGGCATGATTTATTGAAAACACACCAAATTACTCTACAAACCTGTATTTTCATTGCTTTTATTTCTTCTTGGTATTAGTAAAATTAACATGATACATTCTGTCACTGTGGCATTGTTTTCTCTCTCTTAACGCTAACGAAGCATTAACAACTTACTCCACTATTAAATCAAACCCTTTCTTAATGTCTCTATCTTTTTGAAAGTTTATAATACATTGTAATACAAGGCAAAAACCCACCAAAGGTCTAGACTACACTGAGGACAGAGAGTGAATGTGTGAGTGTGAGGGAAGAAGAGGAGGAGGGGGAGGGAAAAGAGAGAGAGAGAGGCTGATAGGAGAGGAGGAAGAGGAGGACGCGGAGGGCTGATGAGCAATGACAAAACAGGTAAAGAGGACACAACAAACAGTATAGAAAACACATTGTTAATCTTTTTTTTTTTGACCTAACATGGAAAAAAGGTTAAGGCACGTGATAGTAACAAACACATTTGCTACCAAGCTGTACAATTACTTTACTCTGACGCCTTGAATTAGTGATATCTACAAAGGTAGGTCCTTCTAGTTCTGACTCTGCTCTCCTGGTCTTTGTCATATCGTATGCCCAGCCCAACTTGTGTTTTTATAAATATACACTCTGATTAAATGCCCTCAAACACACTTATAGACTTCTCTTGCATGTGCTGTACTGTACTGTATATATGTTAACAAAACCAAACTGCTTTGGTTGTACACTGCAGAAAGGCAGCCAGGAATAAAGAGAGATGAGTTGACCAGTGTAAATACACAGGACTGAAGACCATGTAACATGGGGATAGCACACATTTGACTTTCTCTTAAAATTAAAAAGTTAATACACATACTGTATTTTGTATCATTAGAAGTCTCTGTTAACACTATGTAGAAAAAACAGCAAGCCTTACAAAGTCACGTCACAAAGAAAAAACAAAACAAAAAAACTCAGACTTCAATGCAGGCACATGCCATTTGCCTAGCTCACACATGGATTGATGTGTCTAGAGGAGACTGGTGTCCACTTGAAGACCGAGGGAGAATCCAAATACAGTGCCATTCGTGATGTGTACAGTTTATTTTTTCACCTCTTGTCCCTTTTTAACCGATTCTCAGACTCTCTGGTGAACGTGTCTATTGTTCAGCCTCTCTCACGGGAGAGAATGTTAAACAAGATACAATATTGTCTCAATTGTTAATATTCTTCTATCCATTACATGTTAGCATGTTGTCAACTACATGGGCTAGACACTGCCCTGGGTTTACTTGTTCTTTCTGGTGAAGAATGACTTTATATTCAATTACACCACAAAAAAAACCTCAGCACTCAGAAAACAGAAATAACATAAACATCTTTACATTTTTGTCATGCTTGCATCAGTTACGTTCAGATGCACCGACGATATCAAAGCACAGTGTCTGTACTGTGATGGCCTAAGCTTGCGTGTTTGCGTGACGGCAGTGAAATGTGACTCTAGACCTTGCTTGCCTGTTTATCTGTCTACCCCTGATCTGTCCCCCACCCTTGCATACGTTATTCATGAGCGAAGGGTCAAGTCTGTCCACCATCTTGGTGAGTTTTTGGCAGCCATGATGTAAATTCAAGAATGGATTCTTCTTCCTCTCCTTAAAAGACAGTTTGAGATTCAATTTCTTCATTTTTTTGTGTGGAAAATACAAAATATAAATAGGTACTCAGCATAACTCCACATGTTTGATAAGCAACTATTTCATTTTTTTGTTTGTTTTTCTTTTTACAAATATGGTGATGCTTTATGCACAGAAAGCACTCCCAAAATGAAATGTTATGGATTTTCACCTGACAATGTATAGACAGTTTCAAGATTGTATATTGTTTTTTTCTTCTTTTTCATCTTTCAGATTCTAATATACATTTATAAAACCAACAAAAATAGAAAATGCTTTAAAATCTACCCTTTGATTCAGATTGTGTACTTCCTCTTGGCTCTCTTCACACAAACTCTGTACAAACACAATTTCAGTCTCTTTTTCTCCTCTTGAATATCTCATTGAAAAAGCACACATGGCATTCAACCAGGATCGTTGTAATTTGTAAGGTACATGGCAATCAACCAAGATTTCTGCTAATCTGAAACATCTTGACCCAAAAAATGTCATGCTGACTGTTTGGTTACGTGCAACCCGTGGCACAAATCTCACAATACAAGCAAGCTTTTCTGTGTTTTGCACGTCTGACTGGTACTTGTGACTGTAAAAAATCTCTTACTTGGATGGAGGGGAACTTGAGTCCCCAAACTCACTCCACACACCAAAATATCACTTGAAGAGTGAAAAGAAACACAGTGAAACGATGTATGCAGAGTGCGTTTATGAAATGGCATTAGTCTGTATTGTCATTATATACTCTTCCTTCCCAGTGCCCCTGTCATATAACTAGAAGCTTCCTTTACCCCCCCAAAAAAACTCAAACCACAAAACATTCTTCAAGCCTTCAACATCTACCAACACCAAGTCCCACCTCACCACAGTCCATCAAATCTGAAAATCCAAACGAGAAGGAAGAATCCAATATAAACAAAAGCAAAACAAAACCAACCAAAAAACAAAAAAAAGGAAAAAGAACATGAAAAAGCTAATTTCACTAATTTGAAATGTATGACTCAGCACAAAAAAAGGATATGCTGAAACATGTACAAACAATAACAACTGAGGCAAAAATGTCATAACCTTCAGATCAACATCACAAAAAAAAATCTTCTTCTGTCCCCAGCCCCATTTCATTCAAGCACACTTCCATCATATCTTCCCTGAATTCACCTTCGTATCCGTATCCTTCGTTGCTCCTGTCAATCCATCTGCGCCAAGAGCACCCATCAGTAAAGGAAAACTTCTTCTATGTCCAGTGGGAATGTAGATATGAAAAGTGTAAGTGTTTTACTTTTCTTTTAAAAGTATTTTTTTGTCAAATATTTTGCTGAAAAGCATGAAACATTGGCTGCTGGATGATTGTTTGTTTTATTTTTTCTTTCACTCTCTTTCATTTAGTCTGCTGATGAGTCGACTCGAGTCGAATCGAAGTCCGTGACTTATGGCAGTGGTGGTATGCGAGATCCTCTTCTAGTTGAGATGTTGCTATTTAGGCCTAGAGCAGGCAGAGTTGGAGGAGGAACATGAAAAAGTTAGTGTAAGTTCAACTTTGCATTCAACCCTTCAATCAGTAAGAACTGCATATGTGGCATGCCTGTAACGTCAGATGATTACCATAGGAACACTAAGAAATACAGTACCTTCAAGAGTAAAATCCAACACATACATGAAGTGATTGAGAAACGCACTTTAACAGAGCACTGAACACAATAATGGTGAGAGACTGATGATTCTAATGAGTGGTGATGACAATCAAACACATAATGGATATAACGTAGCTATGTCAGTTATTGGACAATGACAAACATCGGCCATTCTGTTAAACAATCAAAATGCTAAGTTTAATAATGGATCAACAATCTATAACTTCAGTTTAATAATGGATTCACATGACAACGCAAACGTATGCCGATAACACACACTGTCCGATAATTAACACTGTTACGACAAGTCTGTAGCATTCAATAGCCAGCATAATGGTTAAATGAAGCTTCTATTGATGTTGAGACTCACTATTGTTCATACAAAAGTTGTGGTCTATAAAAGTTGACAAAAGGCTAAATTAATTTTTCATGAGGCTGTCTGGAGCCTATTGATCTATCCCCTCTTGTATACAGCAGGGAGAAATCATTTCATGTAGGCAGGCAGGGCAGGAGAGGGCATTTCCATAATCTGATGGCTTGGAGTGGAAACATTCTGCAGCCATGACTGGAATAACCAGACCGTTTTCCTGTATCATAAAGTGTTAAGCAAGTCTTCGAAAAATTGCCATTTAGTTGCACATTCTTTGTGTGGATATTGTTTTCATCTTGACAGTGTTGGAAAGTGTAGGAGGTTAAATTGATCATAGACGACTGCTATTACACTTTCCACCAACAACAGTATTGGAAGAGTCTTCATAAACAAATGAAGTGTACATAAAGCAAGTAATCAAGGATATAATTGGGTTGTCCAGTCCTTATTATATTCTATCCTTTCTTACAGCCTTCCTGGTGACCACAGTACTAAAACTATGCTACTTTACATTTAGCTAGACACTTAAGAAGCACAACAAACAAAAGTATGGGACTCTATGTCCCACAAGCACTGACAGCAGTAATGTGATTTTGACAGTGACAGATATGAATGGCGAAAGTGATGTGAGGTAGGAATGAGGGTGAAACGATGCTTAAGCAGGACGCTACTGCTAACCCAGAGTAGCTAACTAGTGTCACCCCCACCACCCCCACCACCCCCACCCCACCCCCCCACCCCCCCACATCCCCACAGCCGGAGAGGAGCGACATTGGGGGCTCTCTCAGCCATCCATTATTCATTGGGAGTCCTCTCCTCTCCCGGAGTCCTCCTCACAATGAAGGGAGGGAGCCGTGGGAGGACGGCAGCTGGGGAGACGGGGGGGGGGGGGGGGGGGGGGGGTATCTCCCAGCTTCCTCGCTGGTGCTTTTCATTCCTACTCCCTCGGGACAGAATGCACTCGGGAGAAGAGGCAGTGAGCAGCAAATCCTCTAATGCAGAGTTTTAGCCCCTCAGATTAGTTTGAAGTTGAGAAGTCAAGGGAATCCCACGCACTGATTTCATTAGCACAGGCACCGAATCAAATCATGCAGTGACTTGTCAGAGTTGAAGTGCTATCAGACTTTTAGTGTTAAGTTAGTGAGAACTACTCTGGGTTCTGCATAGCCACCGCAAAAAACAAACAGTGTGAGCCAAGAGGTGGGGGTGTGCCACAAGGTTAGAGGTAATGAACATGTAACATAAAGGAAATGAAACATAACCAATCATCTAGAAATATATGATTATATTTGTTTAGAAGGCACAAACAAAAACAAACAGGTCAGACCTACCATGCATGCATTTAGACCCAGGAGTCAACAGGCTGAGGTTTAACATCGCAAGCATCCACCAGATTGATCGCGGGCCTGTTGCTCCTGATATAGTGTTTCCTATTTGTGTCATTCTGCATCAACGGGAAGAAGGGGGTTATCAGCAAAAACCAAAACAAACAAACAAACAAACAAAAACAAGTTAAATTCAAGAGTCAGGGGGTTGCAGAGCCAGTGTTAGTCCTCATGTGGAGGAAAGCCTTGGAACAGTGATTTTAATTAAAACGATATCAAAGAGTGGCATGCAATAAACAAACAAACAAACAAAAAGAGACAAACAAATAAGGGGTCACAGCAGTTGAACTCTAGCATTCAGGCACCAGTGAGAACAGGGTCTTTAAGCAGGGTTGAGCGTGACAAACCACTCCGGAGTGCAAAAAGAAGCCGCAGCAAACGTGGCGGCACAAGCCTGACACACTCAGGAGCTCAGAGTGGGAACATCTGACAACCGCCTGAGGAAATCCACTGCAAGACTCAGCTACGGCTGAATCCTTTAATATCTCGACAAGAGATCCCAACCACCCCCCAGACCCTCGGCGAGATAGGCATCCCTGTTCCCCTCTTCTACAGGAGACTTATTTGTGTTCCCCAAACATGGCACTGCAGGTGGGACGCAACTTCAACCTCAATTTGACGTCTATACAGGAATGAGAAAATTGATTGTTGTATCCTTAGCCCCTTAAACTTGCAGACAAAAAAAAGAGAGGCAAAGCAACTGTGAAGAAAGTCAGCTGCAAGCCCTGGTATATTAGAACATCCATTTTTCACTCTTGCCTTCCACCTTCCACATGCAATGGCAGTTCACTTACAGGAGCAGTTCTTCAGATATATGGCGTCAAGTGACTATAACTTTTTGCAAATAAACTGAACATAGCTTCATAGAGGTTGTAGGCCTATGAGCAATAATTGAAAACAGTGACAGAGTTGTGATGTGGGACATAACTTTTGACTGCTCCTGTGGAGAGGGCCACACACACACACACACACACACAGACGTATCTCTGCTGATAGCAGTAGTCTGCGATGACTAGGGAGCTCGTCCGGAAGTCTGGAAGTCCTCGTCAAGGTCAAGAACAAATCACTAAACCTGATGTACAAACAAAGTTGAGTAGTAGACAATAAAGCACTTAATATGTGGTCCGTTCCCTTCAATAAGGTCATCTACATGAGGGTGGGTGGCTGGTTTTTGGGGGGCATAGCTGAGCAGGAGTCTCTTAATCACGCCATGATTAATGACTTGAGAATCACAAAGCTTGCACTCAATTATCTCCCGCTTCAGATCTGTGGCTGGCAAATTGGTCTGTGCTAGAGGAGAGTGTCGGCGGTCTCAGCACACACACACACACACACAGACACTGCAGTGGCTGTCTGCGTGGGGGAGAAAATAAACTTCATCCTCCTCACAGCCGAGCCAGCCACTCTCGGGAGACAAAGTGGAAAAAAAAAAAACAGAAACGGACTGAAGTGATTTCCTTTCATGGTTTCAATGACATGTTACAGGACAGTCATTATTTCAAGTGCCTCCTCGAAGAGGCTATTGCTTTGGGCATCATGAACTCAGGACTCGGAATAGCTGATATACAGATCCACTCCACCCCTGCACGTCCGCTTACCTTTAAGGGTTCCCTCTCTGTGGTGTCCCCCGAGCCGTCTCCCGTCTTGTACTTGCACTCTTTGTCCCTCTGGTCGATGGTGGAGTAGCCATCTGAGGAAGAAAGCAGCGTGAGAACTCCACGGTTCTGCCATTTACATCCAGGCAATGGACAGGGCTGAAACAGGACCTGTGCTGCACAATACACAGGGACCATCTGAGGTCTGCTTGGTTTGAGTCCACTGAGTGGTCATCCGAAATAACATAACAGACGCATCAGATGACTAAAGCAGTGGAGAGAGAAAACTGTGCTTCAAGTGTAAAGTATCTAGGTATATATTGTGTGTGTGTGTGTGTGTGTGTTGGTCTGTGTGGATGCATGCCCCATGCTTGAGCAGGTATATCTGGGCGCTGGGGTTCGACGCTCACTACCCTCTCTCCCCAGCACTGACGCTGGCACTTCCTATTCCTAATACAGGCCCCCCATCAGAGGCCTGGTGCACACAGGGAAACAAGCGGGTGTGACCATCATGCCTGGCAGCAATGCACGCACACACACACACACACACACACACACACACACACACCTACACACCTACACACCCCCACACCCCCACACACCCACCTACACACCCACACACCAGCATGAGGCTGCTCTGATCAGCAGAGTTGCATCTGCATGCCGACAGCCTCCCGACAGCCTGCTGTGCTGACCTCCATCTAAAGCACAGCACTACACTCCCAGACAGGGAGGGATAGTCCATGCACGGAAAGCCAAAAGCCCTCCGCTCTTGCTAATCATGCCAACCCAGGAAGCATGAGCTGTACGCATTCATGGACATCATCTTGGAGGGTTCACGGGGGAACTAAACACATAGGAGAATATTTACTCTCTGAACCTGAACATTTCTTACCCCATATGCTACGCTTGGGGCTCTAGGACAGAAATAGTGATAGGGACTTCAGTAATGTATGGGGGCTAAATTCTCTAGGTAGGGAGGAGAAGGAACCAATGATGGTTCTGGAGGAGAGAGAGGCTGGTAGCTCCTTTCCCATGTTTAGATTCAGAGCATGACACTTCCAGTCAGGGTTTACTGTTTCTGAATGTGAGTGCCTACACTAGCTCCAAAAAAACTCTTGACAAAAAGAGGGGTCTTGCAGACAGCATCTGAGATTATACATAGATGCTCATGTAGAGTTAGAATGGCCACACTTTACAAAAAAAAAAAAAGAAGGGAACAAAAACCATGAGTGAGGTTAGTAAGAAATCACTAGTCAGCAAAATCATTCCCACAACTGCATTCAACATGTTTGCAAAGATTCCTACAAGATTACTGTAAGTGACTGATTACTGGCAAGTGATGGATTAATTGGGTGAGTTGGACTATTTGTGTTTCACATCTAAACACAGATTAAGAGTTAACGTCCCGTGTGCATGTAGAGTTCCTTATCTGATCATGCAAGCGTTCCGTCTTACCTGGACCCAGCTCGTCCAGAGGTATCATATCACCACTGCCACATTTCTTGTTGCCTGCAAAGCATTTACACGCTGATTTTTTTCAATTGCCACGCACATGAGAGAACACGAGACGGCTGTTTGAGCTTGAATGCAGATGCTTTTAGGCGGCAAGTTATGTATAGACCACATTTCCCAGCTATCAACCACCTCCACACTCCCTTGTAGGCAAGCTGCAAATGGGTGGGAATGACAGCTGAGCACAATATTTGCATAATGTATGGCATTAAAGAAAGGGGGAAGAGAAATCAAATAAAACCAAACATAAATGTCAAGTGGTGCCCATCATGCTCAACACTCCTCTCTCAATGAGATGTTTTCATGGGCAGAGAGCTAGCAGCCGATGGAGCCCACAGACAGATGTCTGCCATTAGGCTTTTTTCCCCCTCGCAGACACTTACAGCTCGCTTAAGAAGCTGTGGAAAGCTTGAATGAGTGATGTGCAGACAACAGTGTAGGTGTATTTGGAGGGGCGTCGGGATCTACAGCATTCCTTGCAATGCTTCTGCTGCCTTTTCTCAACACAGAACACAGCGGAGAGCAGTGAGAGACGGGGGGGCAACCAGGTGGTCTGGCGGAGAGATGGAGGGCGGAGGCAGAAAGGGTGGCGCACGCACACACACTCATCTCACCTGGGGGAGTGAGGAAGATGTGCAGAACGTGGCAGAAGAAGCTTCCTCCTAACAAAGATTTCCCCCAACAACCCACTCCCTCCTGCCATCCTCCCACTCACACATACACTCTCCACTCCCCTGGGTCCAGACCCTATCCCCCACTGAGGCACACAACCTGCCAGAAAGAGGCTGCTTGCGGGGAGAGAGAGAGAGACAGACAGAGAGAGAGAGAGAGAGAGAGAGAGAGAGAGAGAGAGAGAGAGAGAGAGAGAAAGAGAGAGTGAGAGCGAGAGGGCGAGCAAGAGAGAGAAAAAATTGCAAGAAAGAAAGGCAGAGGTAGACAGACCGACAGCAGCCCCTCCAGCTCCCCATGTGACCTCTCCTCCTCCTGGCTCAGACTCAGACACTAACCTTGGTTCTTCTCCATCAGGGGCAGGGTTGTGTCGTCGTAGCCGGGCTTGCCACCCTTGGAGCCCTTGGGAGCGCCTGCCGCCGTGGGCTGCTACAACACACAGAGGAGAGGAGAATGGAGGAAAGAGAGGAGAGGAGAGGAGAGAGGGCCTTAGAGGAAGGTTCAAAGCATTGATGTCAAGTGCTGCTGGAGGCACCAGCAACTGTACAAGTTTCTAAACTTGCCATAGTGTGCATGATGGAGGGCGTGGGGGTGGGGGGGTATGCTACATATGCTTTCATCCCATGTTTTTGCCTTATAGACATTCCCAAGACATCCTCCACACACACACACAAACACACACACAGACACACACGACGATGCAAATGATTCCCTGTCAAAGCTGTGTGCAGCCAGAGGGTCCAGGTCTCCAAAGATCCCTACCTGGAAGTGGGTCTTGTTCCAGCCATCCTTGGTCAGGGCGTTCCGCAGATCCTTGTAGCTCCAAACGGTCTGCAGCACGTGGGAGGCAGCCTTGTTCTCCCGTGGGGACTGGCTGCATGGGTGAAGAGTGGGGGAGAGATTAGAAGGAGAGTGAAAGAGGAGAGAAAGAAAGAGAGTGAAAGATGAGCGATGCAGAGGCTCATACAGAAAGCATATGCCCATTGCCACCAGTAGATTCTCAGTTGCTCACATCCTGATTTTCCAGTATCCTTAGTGTCTGTTCATCTATTTTACCTTTGTCATTCAGAGTGGATCTCATGAACACGAGAGAATGTATTTTATTTTTTGTGTGAAAAGATTTAAAAAAAATAGGAAAGCTTGAAAATGCCAGAGCTGCAAACAAGAAAAAAACAATATGGGATGTGATGCGACTGCCGAGTGGGTCTATTAAGCGGTCTGGTTGAGGATGGCTGCGGGGTGGTGATTAATAACACTGCTTTAAATGAGGTCGACGGGGGGAAATGAATAGGACCGTGTGATTAAAACCACCTCATATCCTCTGGTGGTGGCCATTAACAAGGCAGACTGACCGCTGGTCTCGGCATCCAACACCTTTTACTGGCCTAAAATGCAGCTCTGCTAAACGAGACCACCCACAGAGTCTAACCTTGACCAGGAGTTGCAGTCTCGTACATTTATTTAAGCTGGTTCCTCTGAAGGTGCTGTGTGAGGCTGGCAACATCGAGCTGTGGGCACTGGACATACATTACATCCATAATAATGCCCCACACATTTTGTCAGGGTTTCAACCCTGCAGTTGAGCAGGCACATAAAATGCCTTTTAAGCCCCCCAAGCCACCCCACCCACCCCATTTACTTTAGGGCACCCTGTGTTTAGTGAAATCCTAGGATTGCACCATGAAAATAACTCTGGTGGCAGAGGCAGTGCTAGCAGCCTAAAGACAGCCCAGGGCATGCAGGGCTCGTCCGTCTGACCCACACGAACATTAGCCCATCCATTATACCACACTGCCCGTTGACATGAAAACACTTTTATGCTAGGTCCACTGACAATGGATTTTGAAATCGCAAACTTTATCCGTAAACTTGAGTTGATAATGGAGAAAACTATTTTTAAGGTTTTAATCGACAAAAAATAAATTTCATGTGAATATCATACTGTTTGACATAGTACCTCGTCCTGTTAATGGCCACCAGCTTCTCGATAGCCTGCGCCGTGATGAGTGAGCGGGCATTCTCCGAGCTCTCAGTCACAATCTCGTGGATGGTGTTGAGGATGGCCACCACCGTGTCCTCCTCCAGGTTCTTGGCTGGCCGCTGTTGGCCACTGGGCAGGTTGCTGACCAGGTCCCTCATGGCGTAGCTCCCTGCACGAGTATGAGAAAAATGACTCCACTTGAAGAGTGTGCCTCAGCAAGCCTAATAGTAGCCTGAGTAAACCATGACATCATTACGATGATGGTGATACATAGCATGCTAGGAGCACGATAGAAGCCATGATAAACAAAATTAGACTGGCAACTCTGTTTGATTGGCTTAAAATGATCTTGATGGGAGGGGCTTGTGGCTGCTCTTACCTATAAGGTCTTTGTTCCGGCGGTCGATGGACAGGTTACGCAGTGCAATGGCCACTGCCCTCACTACCTTGTCGGAGTCGGAGCGGAGAAGCTCCACCAGGATGGGCAGGCCTTTCTCCTTGCGGACTGTGGCACGGATGTAGTTAGACCACTGCAGAGAGAAAGAGAGGGGGAGAAGGCTTGTTTTTGAGGGATGAATACTCACACTTATCTTAGCGTTAATTAAAACGAAAATACAGAAAAAAATACATTAATAAAAATTTTAACTGTTAAATTGAGAGAAAAAAAAAATCCCAGACAGCTTGAGCTGTGGTCGAATTGCCTCAATGCTTCTCCATTCCAAAAATGACTCTTTGGTAAATAATGTAATTTGTCTCTATTAAACTTCAATGGATTCTCCTCTCTTCTCTCTGGAACACAAAACATTTACATTTGACATGAAAGAGCTCTTCAGATGGGCTCGGGGCCCCAGAGAAGTAATTAAGCTTACACAGTACCTCCTCGTCAACACTAGGGGGCGGCAGCAGGCCACCGGGCCTTTAATCCTCCCTGCCACCCTCCCCTCAGCACAGCGGAGGATGAAAAGGCATTTGCAAAAAGCTCTCAAATCCTCTTACGGACCAAAGACACAATATGTCCATCTCCCAAGCCGGCGGCGGGTTGTGATGGGCTAGCCTAGTGGCTCTGGGACCCCAGTGTGTGGCCAAGCATTCAGATCAGCCGCCGCTAAGGCTCTGTGATCTCCAAGACAAGCGCATGTTTATGCATAGCAACACGTCAACTTCACCTAGAAACTGGCGCTGCCATGTAAGCTGTTCTGTCAGGCAAGCAGGGGGGGGGGGAGAGATGTGGGTCTACTGTATACTGCCACTGCTGCCACCAGAGGAAACACTAAAGAAAGCTAACGTTTAGAAAGAAGCACTGCCTCTCAGATGACACCCCATAATTTAACATAATGCTTGATCCCCTGGCTTGAGCTTTCTGCCGTGTAGTTTGCTCTTCGCGCAAGGGGGGTGGAGGGAGGGAGGGAGAGAGGGAGGGGGCGGGGGTGCAGGAGTAATGGGGAGGGCAGCTGCTTTAAGTGTTTGGACATGCGTCAGAGATAAGAACGGGAGATGTTCTGCTTGCCAAGGGGACTTTTATGAAGACGAATGGTGAGAGCGGAGAACGTGCCTCTGGTAGCAATCAGGCCTGGGTTGTGTCAGACGCCCTCTTAAGCCCTTGTGTAGCGTGGCAAAGAGCTGACGCCTGAGATGGTGCAGAGCCCCGCTGACGAGCACTGACCACACCATCCCATAAAGCCTCCCTCCTGTAGTGGTGGGGGGGTTGACTCCCTATGCCAGAAACTCCATGGGGGTTAGAAGCTTTCGCTATAAGCACCCTCTTTGCGGGTGTGGGGCTGACCTCATCTCATAAGCCTCCCCTGTGATAGCTCTCTGCTCACTATCCCACAATCCCCAGGGCTGGGCGAAGGACTCCACACTACTTCATCCATGCCACTGAGTGCCTCTGGGAGCCTTCACTGTCAGCCCCCCTGTGTAAGAGTGGAAGTAAGTCTGTGTGTGTCTGTGTGTGAGTGTGCTTGTGTGTGTGTGTGTGTCTGTGTGTGAGTGGTCTTGTGTGTGTGCATGTATGTAGGTATGTGTGTGTGTGTGTGAGAGAGTGTGTGTGTATATGTATGTGTGTGTGTGTGTGTGTGAGAGTGTGCATGTATAAGTAGGTGTGTGTGAGAGAGTGTGTTTATGTGTGTGTATGTGTATGCACAGTGTGTGTGTGCGCGTGTGTGTGTGTGTGTGTGTGTGTGTGTGTGTGTGTGGTGTGTGTGTGTGAGACTCACAGTCCACTGTCCAGCACTGAGGTTCTGCAGGGCTCCAGCGGCGGCCTCCAGTGTGTTGTAGTTCTGGCTCTCGGTGAGCAGAGACAGGTAGAGCCGCACCACCTCCGGCTGGTACAGCAGCTCAAAGCCTGCGGGGAGACAAAATGGAGACACATCGTCAGCAATGCTCAACAATACGCTCTCTGTCCCTGCATACTGCATACAGTAGAACCCCCTATCTATTTAACGCTACTGTGCATTGCTGCTCATACTCTTTCCACTATTATCTATCCATCTATGGTCTTGGTCCTCTATCAAATCAAAATGTATCAATCTAACAGCACCTGCTGAACCCGTGTTATATTTCTCACATCTGTCAAAACCCAAGTCCATTATTCGTGCAACAACATACGTAGACTACAATGTGCTTTTGAGAAACTCACTTTCTCTGTATTCTAATGGGAACATACGCAAACCACTCGCTGCATGCTAAAATGCACACATGATTGTTGCAAAGAACAGAGTTTATGTCCGTATAATCTGCCTTGACAATATCCACACCATTAACACACAATTCAGGGCGCCACTCCGGGCTTTCCTCACTAACGAGACTCTGCGCATCTTTTCATTCTCTGTAAATAACAGCATTAATGTTTATGGGGTGATTTCTTCGCTCCCGCTCCGGTGATTCCCATCTGTTAACACGCAGCCTGAAGAAGTAATTTGAGGAGAATTTATGTATGATTATCGGCACGCGAAACCTGAAAGTCACCAGAGAACAGCGCCCTCTCGCTCTGTATGCATGGACGCGCATTGCGACGGCGAGAGAAGGGGATAACTTCGTCAGAAATCCGAGGACTTAATGACTGGCTTTGTTCATTTCTGGTGCCCAAGCACCCCTTCTCATCGTTGCCAATTTAATCAATGAATGCAGTCAGATGACTCTGTCCTTCCTCTCCCACTCTTTCTCTCTCTCTCTCTTGAGTGTGTGTGTGTGTGTGTGTGTGTGTGTGTGTGTGTGTGTGTGTGTGTGTGTGTGTGTGTGTGTGTGAGAAAGAGAGTCTGTGGAGGGATGACTTGGCACCGACACTGGCACTCTGCATTCCCTGTGAGCGCGCACACATGCTGTGCCCTGGCAGCCGTACTGAGGCATCTCCACAAACACTCGCCCTGCAAGAGGAAAGGATCCCCAGACTAAACCGAGAGAGCGAGAGAGAGAGAGAGAGAGAAAGAGAGAGAGAAAGAGAGAAAGATTGAGAGAGAGAGAGAGAGAGAGAGAGAGAAATAAGAAAGAAGCCTTTGGCTTGCTCTCCATCTCAACGCCTCCTGAGGCGACAAGGTGAGACAGACTGACGGGGTCAATCTTGCTGTGGGACAGACTCACGGTCCATCACTCCTACAGAGCACAGAGCGGGACGGGGATGGGGAAGGGGACGGGGACGGGGACGGGGAAGGGGAAGGGGAAGGGGAAGGGGAAGGGGAAGGGGAAGGGGAAGGGGAAGGGGACGGGGAAGGGGGGGTTTAGCTGGAGGTGATATATGCCATTTAGAGAGCATCTAGGCCTCAAGGAAGACATTCCTGATACAGTTTTACAAATCTGTATTACTGTCATGACACAACTTCCGATGTTTTGTCAGCAAAGAAGAATATAAAATGGAATGGTGGAATATATATTAAGGGTCGTTGTCGCCCCGCGGCGTTCCTCAAAGAGAGATCAGTATCGCTCACTGGACTATTCCTCCGGCAGTGCCATCGATCTGGAGAAAACATCTGAGGCGAAAGTTTATCATTGTGTCCGCTCAGAGTGGCGCAGCAGTCAATCTCGCCGTGATGCAAGTGTAATTACATTATCAGCTTTTCACTGGCGCTGGCTGGGGGGGGGGGGGGTATTGAACAACCTTGCCACTCAAGGTCACACCCCCCTTCCTGCTTTCTCTCTCAATCTCTCTCTCACACACACACGCACACGCACA